>NW_027069569.1:378589-464749 GCF_002906115.3 Quercus suber
TCTACTCTATGAACTAAGTGGATTCGATCGTATTACTTAAGTATGCGTACGCATGACTTAAGTATACGTATGCATGCTCAAGACTCTGTACACATCCTTAGGGTTTATGCAAGGCTTTTCTCTCCCAAAAACACCCTTCAACTAAAGAGTTCCTTTGGTTAGGCCATAGATCATCCCCAAACCTATATAGTGATATCTCCATGATGTGATATAATCATTGGCTACTATAGTCTAGAAGACTGGTTTTACTAGGCCGGTTGAATGTCTAACACCTTCCCAATTTTGTAACCTAGCCTCCAAATTTGATCAAGGGTAGTAGATTAGACTTTTCCCTTGAAATCTTCTCTTTTTAGATTGTAACTAGGTATCAAGTGTTGTAGTTTGTTTTAGATTGTATCTAGGACGAAAGCAATGTAATATATATTTATTTTCAAGAGATATATCTTTCTTAATTAATTAACAAAACAATGTACTTTTCGATTTATTTTTGTTATTATTTTAATTAAATAAGTGGCAACTCCATTGTAAAACTCTTGACCTAGGAGGGAGAATAACAACAATAAGTTCCTCTCCACTATTTCTTGGAACACAATTAACACAACTCTACCCCATTCACGTGAGATCCTAGAGGCGTAGCCTCTCACAATCATGGATCCCGTTGCACCAACATCTCTTGAACCTCCTATTAGTCCCAATTTTTGTTACTCTACTCAAGTATGTGCTCCTCTATCTTATCTCACTAATTATCATTGTTATTTTGCTCCTAATGATTGTTACTATTAAATAAATTGTTCTACCTTGTATAAACCTTGCTTTTGTGATATGGACTCATTAAATGTTTTTAAAATTGATCAGATATATGTGTAAGCCCACTCATAGGGTTGTATGTAAGAATAAGTGTTGATCCCTCACTAACAATGATTAGATGTTGGTATCCGCTCACATGATTACATGTCAGAATATATGATATGTGTATATGTGATACTGTACTCTGATCAATTATTTTTATGTGTTTTCGAATGATTTTAAGATTTGATTACATATGTATTAAGTGGTTCATTATATATTTGGAAAACTATATTTGATATCATTGAGTGAATTTGTGAAATCAAAATACTCGTGCTTTTCTTAACTTTATTCTTATGTGTATTATGTATAATTGATTACTAGATGTGTGGCTTACCCCATAATTATAATTTTTAAATTAAAGTTTAGTTGGAAAACAGAACATTTGGATCGCTTCGTAAGGTGCAAGGTAGAGCATAAGAGTTTTTAGGCGACTTCAATAATGCTTAAAGTCTTATAGGATTTTTAGTTATTTTTATTTCACTTAAGATTTTATAGTATTTGGAGATTATTTTTAAATTGTGGATTTTAGATATTGTAAGAGGTTTATTAAGAGCATTGCTTATTTGGAGTTTATTTAAATTTGAAATAAATTATGTTTATTGAGTTATATAAAATCAACAAGTTAGTCATGCATCTAAATTCATGTATGATGGATTTGGGTCATGATGATCCTGTCAAGGACCCTATCCATGGCTATGGTTGCTGTTGCTCAAGGCACGAAGCAAGGTGGCGACTGGCAACGCAATTGGGACCGGTGTGCTTAGCAACCATAAGAGACATCTAGGTTTTTACTTTTCCTTTTATTTTTTCCTTTTATAATGGGTATTAGGGATTTGTAAATGAAGACATTTTTTTGGGTTATTAGGGCCCTTGTATTCTTGTATTCTCTTTTGGGTTGTTGTGTATATAAGAATTTAATTTTTTTAAGGAGTTTTTATAGATTAATTGGTTCAAAAATTTTAGGGATCAATTATAAAATATTTAAGGTCTATTTTTTATTTCCTTTTGTGATAGAACTAAATTTTGAATTTTGAATTTTGAATTTATCCTAACCTCTAACGAAAATTTTAGAAAGTCATGGCCCCCCAACCTCTAATAGCGGATTTTTTAAAATTCACATTCAATAAAAAGATATTAAATAAGTTTGTAGTCAATATTTACAATTAAATTTATAGCCAAACTTTATCTTTACACTCGGCATGCATAACAGACTAGTTCATCTTATGCTATATCCCGCATGCATTGTTAGGGCCAAACAAGTGTTCTTTTTATCTTCACCGACTTCCCTCAGACAATCAGCCCAAATTCTTGAGGTAATAATTATTATTATTATTATAATTCAGATATCATCCAAATATATATATATATATATATGCATTCTTATCTCATATGGGAATGTTATATGTATATATACACACACACACGAGACACGTTGTAAACAAAGAAAACCAGCTCCGCAAATTCTTCATAATCCCTTTCTTCTTCTTCTTTTTCTTCTTTTCCTCTCTTTCCTTGGAGAATTCAATTCTTCACAATCCCTTTCTGCTTCTTGATCTCCCTGTAGAACATAACACAGTTCATCGAAAGCAAATACTATGGATTATTCTCAACCAGCTTTTAATCAATCCTACACCTGTTCTCTCATCCTTCTTTGCTCAAGTGATTTCCCTTCTGACCGTCATGACCAACTTTATCATTGTAATATTTGTATGAGCGAACCCTGGAATAATAAAGGCTTGAAAGGTGACCTCAAATATATCAACTTGCCCTTGGAATATAGCAAGAAGTTTACTACTGTTCTGTACTGCCGTGGGATCTTGTTCTTTTCCTATGTTGAAGTAAAGGATCAAGTCTCGGAACACAACTTTTTCGTGTACTATATTCACGCAGCAAGTTTTGACAGGTTTCCTTCACGGCCCGCCATGACTAATGAAAGCAGGTTGGCTTTTGGGTTTGGTTTCCATCCCGGAACCAATGAGTACAAGGTGGTCAGAATAGTGGAACAAGAACAGCCTACGGGTTTGGAACAACGAATTGAGGTGTTCACTCTTGGCAAACCCATGTGGATGATCAACAGAAAGAACCCGTTCTTGCTTCGGATGCAACCCTATGCAGCTTGGTTTAATGGAGCACTACACTGGTTAGGCCAAGATAAGCAAAATGGTTCAACAATTATAGTTTCATTCGATTTGGAGTCGGAAAATTTTCAACAGATTCCAACTCCAGATAATTGTAAATCTAGACTGGATAGGAAAGATTGGCGCGTTGTAGTGCTAGGAGGGTGTCTCTGTATGGTTGATTATAATGACCACAAAAGGGCTGACATATGGTCAATGAAGATTTATGGTGTAAAGGAGTCTTGGATTAAAGAATACACCGTGATGCCTTTTGAACGTTTGATAGGACCTAGTCGACCTCTATGTGTACTGCCAAATCGCAACATTTTGATCGAGTTGCAATATCTCCCAAAGAGTTTGCATGCTTATAGTGTAGATTTGATGACAATCTACAAGATAAGAATTCGTGACCTCCCCCCTCGCCATTCATGCCGAGTAGTTTCTGTTGTTGATGATAATCTTTGACAGTACATCAAATATGTGGAGGCAGGAGAGCCAAGATGTGTAGTAGTATGGGTGTAATTCTTGTAAAGAATCAAGAAGCATTTAGCTTGTTAGTTACAAGATTGGTTCGTTAGTTAGTTGGTTGTAAGATTGCAAGAAGTATTCAAGAAGTGAAGCCGATTTAGATACAACTTACAAGTTTTTAGTTGGTTGTTTTAGCCAATTACTCTTGCAAGTAACTCGTATAAAGAAGTTTCTATTTGGTTATTTTGGCCAGTCTTGCAAGTAATTTGTATTAGTGCTTTTAATCAATATCATTTCATCATTAAAGAAATTAGACACAATTTTCTCACCTCTCGGTCTCTTTCAACTTTTTTTTTTCTTTTTCTTTTTTTTTTTCCCCTCGAATTAGTTAATTTTAATTCATTTTCATTCATTTCCTTATTGGCATGATATAAGTCCTGGTGAAGCCACGTTACAATCAATAAATGCTTACAACTAAGATTTTTGAATTCATCAGTTAAAACTTTTTGAAATCCCGATAGTGAAATCATGCCTACGACTAGACGCAATAATGCATATAATGGGAACCCACTTATAAATCAACTATTTTTAATTATATAAAACCGTTTGAATTTATCACAGCCTTTTATATCTTATTATTATTCATAGTTCCATTGATGTGATTTAATCCAATTCAATCCAAGCCTATCATACAACAAGATGTCAAGAAGCAACTTTTCTAAGCTGGGTTACACCCACCTTTTCAATCATAAATACAATTTTCCTCGAACAAGTTACATAATAATAATAATTATTATTATTATTATTATTATTATTATTATTAATTAGCATCCAATGTGCTAAAATATGCTTTGTTTAGTTAACCAAAATGCTACTTTCGTTTCTTTTACACACAATTTTACAATTAATTCACCATACAATTCATCTCTTAATTTAGCATATCACACATTAAAATAACTTAAAATAATTCCTACCGTTTAACAATAATAATACTCACCAAATAAACTACAAACCCAACCCCACAATCCACCAACACTGCAAACGCACAATCCCACCACTACTACAAACTTACCACCACATTGGAACCTACAACAAACCCTCCACCATTTGAAACCCACAGCAAACCAAAACCATTGCCACAATTACTAGAACCCCCACGATCCACAACGATCATTGATGTCATCATCGGTCCACCATCATCACTGCCACAACCTTAAACGACCTAGATCCATGTGCAACGACTTGAGAGAGGGGAGAGATGGTGTAAGAGTAAGAGAAAGGAGTGTGGTTCGGGTTGGAGAGAGAGAGGTCTAAAAGGATAGAGAAAAAAAATGAATACAAAAATAAGTGTTAGCATCACTATTGCAATGCTAAAAAAAATTAGCAAATTTTTGCTCAAGTAACACACTGGACGGAGGGTTATTTGTTCTTTGGTGTGCTAAATTTGTACTTTGAGGTCTGCTAAAATAGCATCTTGAGTATTGTAGCACAATGAATGCTAATGCTCTTATAAGAATTGGCATTGTATAAAGTGTTATAGTTATATGTAATGCTACAATTTGGTTATAACTTACAACATATGAGAGAAACCCTTCATGTAGGATCATTTATTTTATCGAAACTAAAAATTATGGATGAATAAAATAATTTAAAGTAAATAATTTATTTTATTTTATTTTAAAATTTTAAAAAATAATAATAATAAAATTTTAATCGAAATTGTATTTTAAACTTAGCTGATTTTGATAATATAGATTTATATAGAATAAATTTTTTTCTAGAATAGAACCAGTTTAATAGTTGCAATGTATTTGAGGTAAGGAAGAGGATACCATACTGGGTATATCGATATGTGCACCAGTACCAAAACTCCAACATTTCGCACATGTTTAAATATTAGCTGTACCGACCGTACTTGTCACTATAATATATGATATGATATTGTTATTCAAAAAATTGTGTTGTCATTAAAACCCTCTTATCCTCTCCTATTTTAATATAGATAGATGACACTTGGCAAAAAAACAATCCAAAGGCTCAAAAAACCCAACAACCTTGTCTCTCCATATCCCTGCATCCTTGTCCCTCCATATGGTCTTTCTTTTTCCAACTTCATCGCCCGAATCTACTCTATGAACTAAGTGGATTCGGTTGTATTACTTAAGTATGCGTACGCATGACTTAAGTATACGTGTGCATGCTCAAGACTCTGTACACATCCTTAGGGTTTATGCAAGGCTTTGCTCTCCCAAAAACACCCTTCAACTAAAGAGTTCATTTGGTTAGGCCATAGATCATCCCCAAACCTATATAGTGATATCTCCATGATGTGATATGATCATTGGCTACTATAGTCTAGAAGACTAGTTTTACTAGGCCCGTTGAATGTCTAACACCTTCCCAATTTTGTAACCTAGCCTCCAAATTTGATCAAGGGTAGTAGATTAGACTTTTCCCTTGAAATCTTCTCTTTTTAGATTGTAACTAGGTATCAAGTGTTGTAGTTTGTTTTAGATTGTATCTAGGACGAAAGCAATGTAATATATATTTATTTTCAAGAGATATATCTTTCTTAATTAATTAATAAAACAATGTACTTTTCGATTTATTTTTGTTATTATTTTAATTAAATAAGTGGCAACTCCATTGTAAAACTCTTGACCTAGGAGGGAGAATAACAACAGTAGGTTCCTCTCCACTGTTTCTTGGAACACAATTAACACGACTCTACCCCATTCACGTGAGATCCTAGAGGCGTAGCCTCTCACAATCATGGATCCCGTTGCACCAGCATCTCTTGAACCTCCTATTAGTCCCAATTTTTGTTGCTCTACTCAAGTATATGCTCCTCTATCTTATCTCACTAATTATCACTGTTATTTTGCTCCTAATGATTGTTACTATTAAGTAAATTGTTCTACCTTGTATAAACCTTGCTTTCGTGATATGGACTCATTAAATGTTTTTAAAATTGATCAAATATATGTGTAAGCCCACTCACAGGGTTGTATGTGAGAATAAGTGTTGATCCCTCACTAACAGTGGTTAGATGTTGGTATCCGCTCACATGATTACATGTGAGAATGTATGATATGTGTATATGTGACACTGTGCTCTGATCAATTATTTTTATGTGTTTTCGAATGATTTTAAGATTTGATTACATATGTATTAAGTGGTTCATTATATATTTGGAAAACTATATTTGATATCATTGAGTGAATTTGTGAAATCAAAATACTCTTGCTTTTCTTGACTCTATTCTGATGTGTATTATGTATAATTGATTACTAAATGTGTGGCTTACCCCATAATTATAATTTTTAGATTAAAGTTTAGTTGGAGAGCAGAACATTTGGATCGCTTCGTAAGGAGCAAGGTAGAGCATAAGAGTTTTTAGTCGACTTCAATAATGCTTGAAGTCTTATAGGATTTTTAGTTATTTTTATTTCGCTTAAGATTTTATAGTATTTGGAAATTATTTTTAAATTGTGGATTTTAGATATTGTAAGAGGTTTATTAAGAGCATTGCTTATTTGGAGTTTATTTAAATTTGAAATAAATTATGTTTATTGAGTTATATAAAAATCAACAAGTTAGTCATGCATCTAAATTCATGTACCATGGATTTGGGTCATGACGATCCTGTCAAGGACCCTGTCCATGGCTATGGTTGTTGCTGCTCAAGGCACGAAGCAAGGTGGCGACTGGCAACGCAATTGGGACTGGTGTGCTTAGCAACCATAAGAGACATCTAGGTTTTTACTTTTCCTTTTATTTTTTCCTTTTATAATGGGTATTAGGGATTTGTAAATGAAGACATTTTTTTGGGTTATTAGGGCCCTTGTATTCTTGTATTCTCTTTTGGGTTGTTGTGTGTATAAGAATTTAATTTTTTTAAGGAGTTTTTATGGATTAATTGGTTCAAAAATTTTAGGGATCAATTATAAAATATTTAAGGTCTATTTTTTATTTCCTTTTGTGATAGAACTAAATTTTGAATTTTGAATTTATCCTAACCTCTAATGAAAATTTTAGAAAGTCATGGCCCCCAACCTCTAACAGTGGATTTGTTAAAATTCACATTCAATAAAAAGATACTAAATAAGTTTGTAGTCAATATTTACAATTAAATTTATAACCAAACTTTATCTTTACACCCGGCATGCATAACAAACTAGTTCATTTTATGCTATACCCCGCATGCATTGTTAGGGCCAAACAAGTGTTCTTTTTATCTTCACCGACTTCCCTCAGACAATCAGCCCAAATTCTTGAGGTAATAATTATTATTATTATTGTTATTATAATTCAGATATCATCCAAATATATATATATATATATGCATTCTTATCTCATATGGGAATGTTATATGTACATATACACACACACGAGACACGTTGTAAACAAAGAAAACCAGCTCCGCAAATTCTTCATAATCCCTTTCTTCTTCTTCTTTTTCTTCTTTTCCTCTCTTTCCTTGGAGAATTCAATTCTTCACAATCCCTTTCTGCTTTTTGATCTCCCTATAGAACATAACACAGTTCATCGAAAACAAATACTATGGATTATTCTCAACCAGCTTTTAATCAATCCTACACCTGTCCTCTCATCCTTCTTTGCTCAAGTGATTTCCCTTCTGACCATCATGACCAACTTTATCATTGTAATATTTGTATGAGCGAACCCTGGAATAATAAAGGCTTGAAAGGTGACCTCAAATATATCAACTTGCCCTTGGAATATAGCAAGAAGTTTACTACTGTTCTGTACTGCCGTGGGATCTTGTTCTTTTCCTATGTTGAAGTAAAGGATCAAGTCTCGGAACACAACTTTTTCGTGTACTATATTCACGCAGCAAGTTTTGACAGGTTTCCTTCACGGCCCGCCATGACTAATGAAAGCAGGTTGGCTTTTGGGTTTGGTTTCCATCCCGGAACCAATGAGTACAAGGTGGTCAGAATAGTGGAACAAGAACAGCATACGGGTTTGGAACAACGAATTGAGGTGTTCACTCTTGGCAAACCCATGTGGATGATCAACAGAAAGAACCCGTTCTTGCTTCGGATGCAACCCTATGCAGCTTGGTTTAATGGAGCACTACACTGGTTAGGCCAAGATAAGCAAAATGGTTCAACAATTATAGTTTCATTCGATTTGGAGTCGGAAAATTTTCAACAGATTCCAACTCCAGATAATTGTAAATCTAGACTGGATAGGAAAGATTGGCGCGTTGTAGTACTAGGAGGGTGTCTCTGTATGGTTGATTATAATGACCACAAAAGGGCTGACATATGGTCAATGAAGATTTATGGTGTAAAGGAGTCCTGGATTAAAGAATACACCGTGATGCCTTTTGAACGTTTGATAGGACCTAGTCGACCTCTATGTGTACTGCCAAATCGCAACATTTTGATCGAGTTGCAATATCTCCCAAAGAGTTTGCATGCTTATAGTGTAGATTTGATGACAATCTACAAGATAAGAATTCGTGACCTCCCCCCTCGCCATTCATGCCGAGTAGTTTCTGTTGTTGATGATAATCTTTGACAGTACATCAAATATGTGGAGGCAGGAGAGCCAAGATGTGTAGTAGTATGGGTGTAATTCTTGTAAAGAATCAAGAAGCATTTAGCTTGTTAGTTACAAGATTGGTTCGTTAGTTAGTTGGTTGTAAGATTGCAAGAAGTATTCAAGAAGTGAAGCCGATTTAGATACAACTTACAAGTTTTTAGTTGGTTGTTTTAGCCAATTACTCTTGCAAGTAACTCGTATAAAGAAGTTTCTATTTGGTTATTTTGGCCAGTCTTGCAAGTAATTTGTATTAGTGCTTTTAATCAATATCATTTCATCATTAAAGAAATTAGACACAATTTTCTCACCTCTCGGTCTCTTTCAACTTTTTTTTTTCTTTTTCTTTTTTTTTTTCCCCTCGAATTAGTTAATTTTAATTCATTTTCATTCATTTCCTTATTGGCATGATATAAGTCCTGGTGAAGCCACGTTACAATCAATAAATGCTTACAACTAAGATTTTTGAATTCATCAGTTAAAACTTTTTGAAATCCCGATAGTGAAATCATGCCTACGACTAAGTTCCTTTCTAATTTTGTCCGACGCAATAATGCATATCATGGGAACCCACTTATAAATCAACTATTTTTAATTATATAAAACCGTTTGAATTTATCACAGCCTTTTATATCTTATTATTATTCATAGTTCCATTGATGTGATTTAATCCAATTCAATCCAAGCCTATCATACAACAAGATGTCAAGAAGCAACTTTTCTAAGCTGGGTTACACCCACCTTTTCAATCATAAATACAATTTTCCTCGAACAAGTTACATAATAATAATAATAATTATTATTATTATTATTATTATTATTATTATTATTATTATTTCAGAATTGAAGAATATACATATGCATTAGCATCCAATGTGCTAAAATATGCTTTGTTTAGTTAACCAAAATGCTACTTTCGTTTCTTTTACACACAATTTTACAATTAATTCACCATACAATTCATCTCTTAATTTAGCATATCACACATTAAAATAACTTAAAATAATTCCTACCGTTCAACAATAATAATACTCACCAAATAAACTACAAACCCAACCCCACAATCCACCAACACTGCAAACGCACAATCCCACCACTACTACAAACTTACCACCACATTGGAACCTACAACAAACCCTCCACCATTTGAAACCCACAGCAAACCAAAACCATTGCCACAATTACTAGAACCCCCACGATCCACAACGATCATTGATGTCATCATCGGTCCACCATCATCACTGCCACAACCTTAAACGACCTAGATCCATGTGCAACGACTTGAGAGAGGGGAGAGATGGTGTAAGAGTAAGAGAAAGGAGTGTGGTTCGGGTTGGAGAGAGAGAGGTCTAAAAGGATAGAGAAAAAAAATGAATACAAAAATAAGTGTTAGCATCACTATTGCAATGCTAAAAAAAATTAGCAAATTTTTGCTCTAGTAACACACTGGACGGAGGGTTATTTGTTCTTTGGTGTGCTAAATTTGTACTTTGAGGTCTGCTAAAATAGCATCTTGAGTATTGTAGCACAATGAATGCTAATGCTCTTATAAGAATTGGCATTGTATAAAGTGTTATAGTTATATGTAATGCTACAATTTGGTTATAACTTACAACATATGAGAGAAACCCTTCATGTAGGATCATTTATTTTATCAAAACTAAAAATTATGGATGAATAAAATAATTTAAAGTAAATAATTTATTTTATTTTATTTTAAAATTTAAAAAAATAATAATAATAAAAAAATTTTAATCGAAATTGTATTTATGTTTAAATATTAGCTGTACCGACCGTACTTGTCACTATAATATATGATATGATATTGTTATTCAAAAAATTGTGTTGTCATTAAAACCCTCTTATCCTCTCCTATTTTAATATAGATAGATGACACTTGGCAAAAAAACAATCCAAAGGCTCAAAAAACCCAACAACCTTGTCTCTCCATATCCCTGCATCCTTGTCCCTCCATATGGTCTTTCTTTTTCCAACTTCATCGCCCGAAGCATCCATATCAAACCCGTTAGAGAAGAACAAGTCATTTTTTACTGACAACCCTGTTCACCAAATCACGAACCCACAACCCCCAACTCAAACCAAACTAAGCTCATCAGAAACACATATCAAATCTGATCCAATTTTTCACAAATACTGCTTGTAAAAACAAACCACCGTCCGTAAAAACAAATAACCAAAAAAAAAAAAAATGGGAGAGATCCATAATAATCCATCATAACCGAATCCCATTCAGAAATCGGCCAAAAAAAAAAACTATTTAATAAAATATCATTTAAATATTTAACTTGCTGCTGGATTGTTGGGATTTGCATAAAAGTCCAACCATATTCTTTTCTTGACAGAATGATTAAGGAACTAGCTAAATTTGCTCTTATTTATTACTTTGCTTCAAATAAAGAAGCACTAACGAAAAAGGGATTATCCACAACTGAAATTGCTTTAGGGGGCCGAAATGTTTGAGCTGAATCCCTCCACTTGGGGCTTTAGGACGAAAATTGTCACTATTTTTCTCAAGGGTTGGGAAAGTCCAACACAAAAAGAAACAAAATAACTGATGCTAAATAAATTTTTTTTTTTTTTTAAAACAAAATAGAATTTCTACCCTATCTTAATTTAAGTGTATATGTGTGTGAAGCTCTCTTCTGAAGACTTGAACCCTGACCCTTCCCCCCAAGCATTGATTTGGTCATCATTACTATACTTCAAATGTTTTCAAAAAGTTAAATTCACACGTTTTAGAGCATTCACAATAAGTTAAAAATCATAGCTTTTAATAACTTAAAAAGCAACTTTATCTATTTTAACAACCCACTTTACAATTCACCCAATATGTAATTATATTATTTTTTTTTTTTAGTAGGAGTTATAAACAAACTAAGTTCTTTGGAACAAAGGGGTTAGATTTCTTGGAGGAAAGAATATCACAACTAAATAAAACTATTATCGTCAATGAACCTTCTCATTGCCCAACTAAGTTGGGCGTTGAATTTTGAAGCGGATGCACTACAAGATAGGAAAGCATAACATTGCTCAACTTAATGAACATAACAAATTAAGATGCATCAGCCAGTTCTTTCAGAAAGGAGACAACATCATCTGATGATCCAAGTGTATACCGAGCATTTGTACGAGTTCGTCCCACAGCACAAGAGAAATAGTTCTCTCCCTTTAGATCAAGCACATTCCATGAAACCTTTTCTGGTGATGGCCGCCGCCCACTCCCACAGGTATGACTGGTAATTCTCTTGTCAGAATTCAGCAAAGGTCGTTGAGTCTTACTTTGAGATGAAGATGATTTTGACCCACTTCTGTTGGCTGGAAGCTTCAAAGAAGATCTTCTCTCACTAGGTAGCTTGAGTCCATCATTTGCCTTGGCTCTTGCAATAGCACTGGCATCAGAAGGAAGCTCTGGCTCAAAAAAGGTGTACACATCTTCATCCTGTAGCAACAAAAGATGTTTAATCAGGATTTTAAGACACAAAATGCAGATGTCAGTTCATGTTCTCCATTTTCCACTCAAAAGCAAGCATACTTTAACCAAAAACAATTAAGTGGAAGCTTGAGTCCACTATTGTTCATTTCCTATGCTTATTAATTATATGATTAAAAATGAGGCAACGCAAGATATGGAAAACTAAGTGGTGATTTTTCCCCATTCATCCTAAGTTGTCAAGGCTAAATCAGCCTATATCTCATAAGGTAAATCTTATAGTAGGCTTGAAGTATATAGGAACCATTCATCATTTGATAGGTCCCACCCAAAACATGTACACTGGACTAAATTATGATGTAGCATAGGTTTGAGGGTAGCAAAATCCAAATGAAACCAGACTGCAAAGATAAGAGGTTTTACCAGCTGAATCAAAAAGAATGATAAAGATGATTTAGGACTGCCTGATATTTGAGTTTAGTGCATCCTTTTCTATTTTTAATTAGGAAGTTACGTAGTTATTAAAGGGAGGAGAAAGTGCCATCTGAGCTAAAGTTGATTGGGAGTTCCGTGCATCCTTTTTTGGCAAAAAAAAAAAAAAAAAGGAAGCTTGAGCAGTGAACAAGAAGCCTACAGAAGTTGTCTCAAGTCACAACATTTGGTTCACACCAGTTCTGTAAAGCTGATTATTGTAAAAGGTGTATTACAAAAGCTTTAAGCCTATGATTGGATGCAAGGCCAGGAGAAGGATGTTTAATATAATATTCTGGCCACCCTTCCCCTCTATTCAAACCTCATCTCCCTCCATTCCAAATATACCCTAAAATGTGGTGAAGTACCAATGAGACACCTAACAAGGGATTGATGTTCAATATGCATGCCACCATACACACATCAAATAGATGATCAGACAGAAGATGAGAGAAAGGTGTCACAAATTCACCATTAATTACCTTAACTTCTTTAAGAGATTCCTTGTGGATAATTAAAAGCTTCATTCAGTCAGGCCTTATCCTGATTAAAATACATTTATTAGATTAATCTAACACCTAGAATTAATACCTAGCCAGCATCCAAGTCTAACATAACATGGGTGAATAACCTTTAGTAGGGTTTTGGGACTAAGGCTTCGTTATTTTTGTTGTTGTATGATTTGTAAATATGCTAAACATCTACGAAGTAATATGTATAAATACTCATGTTTCACATGTTTAGTAGTAAGGATTCAAATTTTTGTATGACTCCAATTTTCCTCTGCAGATTTTTTTTTTTTTTTTTTTTTTTACGCAACAAATTTTATTCGAATAAAAAATCATCAAGTACACAGGTAGTAAACAAGATGTAGTTCGTACCCAGGCTTTGAAAGAACTAAAACCAAGAAACTCAGAAAAGTTGAACAAGAAAACTTCCCTGACACCATTGACCACTCAAACAACGTTCTCATAAAGTGTAGTTTCAAGTCCCCAGTAAACTTCTCACAGCCATCAAAGTTTCAAGTTTTTCTCTCACTCAATCATCACCATAAATACATATGCTAAATATTCAAAATTGACTAGTCCACTTGAAATAAAGAGTGAAACAACTTTGACAATGATCAATTTTATTTTATTTCTGTTAAAAAAAAATTTTAAAAATATTTAATGCATCGACTTCAAATTGGACTGTGCTTACACATAGCAGTTGATTTGTATAAGTTTATATAACAAGCCGAAAGAAATCAAACTCAGACACTTGACAGGCTCATTAAACTGTGAAGTACATTTGCAAAGATGTCTAGGTTAAAGCACATATCTGATGTCTTCAAACCTTTTCTAAATTTTCTTGGAATTCACAGTTTTCAGCTGTCTTTCTGAAGTTTCAATCTCTCAAATGAAATATTAAATAGGATCCAGCACTTATTACTTCATAAGTGCAAAATAGGATCCAAGCTAAAAATTATAAAGATAGAAAAATTAATTCTATCAATAATAGTCATATCAAGGGAATTACCAAATCCTATTTCCTGGAAAAGAAGTTCGGATAGCAGCTAAATAACATTACTCATAACAAACATGAAGCTTCCAGAACAAAATAAACTCCAGATGCATTCATTAAGAGACAAACGAATGATACCTTTGTCAGAAAATGTCCGATACACAGGACATAGTCTATTGGTGTTGTCATGGATTTACTGTGAACTATCTCTCCAAGTATGCGGTCAATTGCTGCACCCTGATTGTATAGAATATCATTAGATAGCAACAAAAACGCTAAATACCCATAAACTAAAAATAATCACATAATATTAGAAATTTTAACTATTCAAACATGCAATCACCTTTGTGACACCAACTGCTCGCACCTCAACAGATCGGCCACCTTGAACAACATCAACAGATGCATTTGAAATTGGGCCTGTCCAGAGATGCTGCAGCATATCCCTTGCTTGAAGTCTTCCAAACTCAACATCTACCATTATTAAAATATGAGAATACAAATATAAAGGGAGAGCAGAAAAATATAAGTCTTCAAAAGATTTAGAAAGAGAAAGGTGCAAACCAAAAAAAGGGTACCTGCATATTTGTAATTCCATACAAGTGAAGTTGCACGACGTTCAAAATGTGATCGGGGAGTTCTTTCTGTGAAGTATTCCAATACGTGCTGAAAACATGACATAAGCATCATAAGTTTTGAGTTTGAACAAAATTAAACAGAAATACAGTTTCAGCACTTACCATGACACTTTCAACCCATTCCATATTCAAATGCTCTGGCATTGTTGTCATCCATTCCCCCTTTGTAAGGCGTAGAAACATCCCATGCTCTGCTGCCAACCACATGTCATACTCTCCAAAGTTCTGTCAAAGAAGTATGTCAAGAAGTGGATACAGTAAGGCTGGAAAAGAAATTAAAGCAAAAATATATAAATTACATCATCTAAGACAGTTCTGTCGCTCCCACTGAGTACAACAATTGTTGTATTTGGATCACTGCAAAGCACCTTCAAGGGTTCTTTTAGACCTGGATGCACTTTAAGATCCATTTCTTTAATTTGATCACCTCTCCTCCCAGGAGTGTCCACTGGTTCAGTTAATGTTGCATTGAATCCCTAAGTTCAAACCATTAGCAAGATGAGGAAATGAAATTACACACACACGTATATGTATATGTATGTGTATATATATATATATATATAAAATGAGTAAAAAACTATTTTGGTCCCTAAACTTTACCAAAAGTTTGTTTTTCATCCCTAAACTTTGTAAATAGTTTTTTCAATAGTTTAGGGACAAAAATAGGGATGAAAAAAGACCTTTTTTAAAGTTTAAGGACAAATAAAAACATTTTCAATAGTTTAGGGATGAGACGAATTTTTCAATAGTTTAGGGACGAAAAATGAACTTCATAAAATTTAGGGATGAAAAACAAACTTTTCATAATGTTTAGGGACCAAAATAGTATTTAACCCAAAAAAGAATTGAACAGCTACATTTTCCTCATTTCTGAGATACAGGAGGAAAATAAATAAATAAATAAAAAAGGCTTTCAGATTGATTACAAACATTCATGAATAGAAAAATATAAGATTTCTCAATGATAATCAATTGGAAGAAAGGGAATGGTTTGATATAAACTTGATGTATCATGTAATGCAGATTCAAAATGTTGACCATATCATTCTGCATTAACTTTTTATTAACCAAATATAGGTGTAGTTTTTAAAACAATAGTAAGTAGGACAATGCAAACATTAATCAAGAACCTCTGTCATGGGGTCAAGGGCTTTGTAAACATAAGAGCAGGAAGCAATAGGTAGATGACAGAAGTTAAAAAAGTAAAAGAAAATTTACACTTTCATTGATTCACTGACACTTTTTCCAAAGCAAAATCATTCATAAGAAACATGCTGACTACAAAGAGCAAAAACTGGGCAACCATCTTAAACTATATGAATCTAAAGATCCTCAAAGTAGCATTAAGGGATTACGTTTAATCATCACAAATTGAGTTTTTTTCAATAACTAACAATGGATGTTCAACTGACTTTCCATAATTGACATCCGTACACCTAAATACAGTGCAGTTACATAGTAATTAATGAGAACTGCCATATGATATATTTCAATGTCATTTCTTAACTACAGTACATTTCAATTACACAAAGTATCTAAATCAGAAAGTACATACCAATATAAGCAATCGATTATTAGAATGTAAATAACGATTGATTGCATCCTTGTTTGGTAGAGAAGGTGGAACTTGTCGTGTCCTTAGTTTTGCCTCTACCACAGTATCGTTTAGTTCACTGTGAAGTAATGACACCAAACTCAAATTTAATTCAACAAACTAAAAGCATGGCCACATATTCATTCTATTCACAGATTTTATTCCTAGAATTAACCCCATCTCCAAAAATTGTTTCATGCCACTTCTAATAACACACAACTACTAGGAAAACACAAGCAATGTAATTAATACATTCCCCAAATTACGTATTTTTAATTAATTACTAGTTAGGATACATTTAACATTAATATATAGAATAGAATGAAGGGAAAAAATATATGTGGATGACTAATTTGTTGTAGGATCAATAGTCGACCCTAAAAATTTGGGACTTACTGTTGATATTGTTGATAAACACAAGTGCATATTAATGCCATCATAGCACACTTGAAGTATTGTGCATGACCATGTTTAAAATAAGCGCTAAAATTCTGGTCTGGATTGAGAGCAAACCATAATTTATGTTTTTCTGTTTTGAATCATTTCTGAAATCTAGATGAAATACAACTATCATTTTACCAGACTTTTTCTCTAAGTAATTCTCTCTACCCCGAATAAAAAATACATACTCTAGATGGTAGCATCAGATGAAACTTCTTTTTTTATTGATAAATTACACATGCACCCAATGGGGCTTGAACTTACAACCACACCCTCCACCTAGAACTTATAAGGGGAGGAGGAGCCAATCAACGTAGAGCTCATAGACCAAATGTAACTTTAACATTTTTATAGGAAAATTGGAAGTAAAATCAATGTTTGTCAGGGTTGTATTGCAATAAATAGCATATTATTTCATACAAATAATTAAATCATCACAGCAAACAAATATACTTAGAAACTGTCAGTGTCACATCACAAAAATGTTAAAACAGTAATGCAGGTATACCTCACAAAAGTTTCTGCCCATTCTTGAGCAGTATGGCTGGTCACATGTGCAAAGTTATGTTTATGTCGTTTCTCTCTTTCATCAGCTGGCATATTCAAAGCTTGGGCAATAGAAGCTGCAACTTCCGTAATGTTCCAGGGATTCACTAGTATTGCCCCAGCACCCAGAGATTGTGCAGCACCAGCAAACTACAAAATGCAGAAAAAGTATTAAAATTTAGATTAGGCTTAGAATATATTTAGACTTACATGCATTTGAAAATATGTGATTTGAAATCTAAAGTCTTACAAAAAAATGTGTTTCGCAATCTAAACTGTGATGTTCTGTTTCTGTTGCAGCAAAGAAGATTAAGATTTTAAACACTGTGATTTCTAAAATCTTGTATGCTTCTTCACAAAAGATTCATACTTGAATTTAAGGATTTGAAGTGAGATATGACCATCAAACAGCAGAGTCAAAATCATACAGTCTTCTTGCACAAGATGTAATTTTGTTATATCTTCAGTTAAGCACAATCACAATGTTAATGAAATAACAAAGGAAATTATATGGCTTGGTTTTCGATAAGTCTAACCAATTGCTTAAGCAACCAATTGCATACCATTTGCCAAATTGAAGTTCCTAGCCAACAATAACATTAGAGAAACATAAAATGAACTGAATTTTGATTTTTTTTTTTTTTTCTGGTTAAATATGTATCCAAAATGTTTTCTTCTTTTGTCCATCAAAAAAAAAAAATGTTCTCTTTTGTAAGACATACATTCACGTCAGGCGGCTATAAATGAACCAAGCTTAGTTGAGCATTAAATGATCATGATTGGTTCATTTTATTTTATTTTGACTACAGGCCAAGCTTGATATTTGAATATACACTTTTTGAGTTAATAATGATTTTCAATTTATGAACTAATAAAAATAAGAATCACCAACCTTGAATTATTTATATATATATATATATATAAACTATTACTACAATATGAACTATTTATATATAAATTATAATAATTTGATATGTCATGACTAAATTCTAAATTCCAAACTTACTCAATCCAATGTCAAGGCTATACATGTATATTTTTATAAAGTAATGCATAACAACAACAACAACAACAAAGCCCTTGTCTCAAAGGGTCAAGTATAGATCCTCAACAGATTAGTTAGGGTCAATCACATGTATTCCTTTCCTCCATTATATTTTATCCAAATTTATACTCTCTGTTACCTCTTTAATTTGACATGTCTTTTTATTACTTCTACTAATGTTAATTTTGACCTTCTTCTACCCTTCTTCATTCCCTCAACTTAAATCAACTCAATCATTATCAATGCATAAGTTGATCTCCTCTGAATATGACCAAACCATCTAAAACGGCTCTCCTCATCTTTTCATCAATGGGTCCCACCCCTATCTTAAAGCAAATTTCCTCATTTCAAATCCTATCTTTCCATATATTTCCACTTATCTTTACATTCTCATTTCAGCTACTCATGTTATCAATATGTTGTTTCTTAACATCCCAACATTCAGTAACATAGAGCAAAGCTGATCTTATAGCAAATTTATATAATTTTCCCTTTAACTTAGTAGGTATTCTACAATCACACAATAATAATAATACGCTTTTTCACTTCATCCATCATTCTCTAATCCTACAATTCACATCTTCTTCAATCTCTCCAATTTTATGACTAATTGATCCAAGATATTGGGAACTCTCGCTCTTTAGTATCTCTAGACCACTAAGTCTTACCAACCCTTAAACTCAAACTCTTTCTACTTTTACTAAACACACATTACATGTAGTCCATGCTAGTCTTACTTAATCAAAAGCCTTTAGATTCTAGAGCATCTCACCAAATTTTTAACTTGGCATTAACCACTAAAGATAAATAATTTACAAAAGTATAAACCAAAGAACTTCCTCTTTAATCAATTTAATGAGCTCATCCATTACTAGTGCAAAGAGATGTGGACTTAATACTAATATTAATGCAAACCTTTAGTGATAGGAAACTCACTTGTGATACCTCCACTTGTTCTCACACTAGTTATAGCTTTGTAATACATATCCTTAAGCAACTTCATATATTTTAAGGTAACTCCTTTTCCAAAACCCACCACAACCTTTATAGGGACCTTGGACCCTACCAAATGCATTCTCTAGGTAAATAAAGGTATACACGAAAAAATATAATATTATATATACTCAAAACAGCTTCATATTCCATAGCTTGTGCACAAATACATTATTATGTTTAACCTTGGCTCATTTAATAATCAAGCATAAATAGGGGCTTGATTCTAACTCATTTATTAAATAAACCAACATAAACAAGTTGTTTATATACAAATCGGTTCATTTACAATCTTACATTCAAGTACAAGATCCCAGCCAATAACCTTAATAATAACAGTTAAAACAAAAAAGGAGGGAGAGGGAGGGACAGATGTAGTCCATCAAACAAACGCATACAATAATAAACAGCAAGTACAAGAATTAAACTCAGCAAAAAAAAGATAGCTTGAACTTTGAAGGCTTTAGAGGGAGGGGGAGTACGCTATCCTTAGAATTTGATCAATTTGGTTCACAAAATCTGGAAATAAGGTAGAGCAGCTACTAGGCAAGCCAATGACCAAAATTCATTGTCTCAAGGGTTTTTGAGTTAAAAGATTTTTCAATACTCTACTTTTTATCTGATCTCAACCTCCACAAAATAAAAGTTTTAACACAATGAATAATCTGCAAAAATAATGATCAAGCATAACCAAACATGCAAGTATTTAGTAATTACTTCACTAAGAATAAGAACCCCTTTCTTTGTATCTTGGCATGCCACAAACTCATAGCTGACAAGGTTCATTCCATCCCTTAGAGATGTGACTAGTGCTACATCTGCACAGGAAAGAAGAGGGAAAGAAAAATCTTCAATTGAAAATTTACATCGACATAATTCAGGTAATTAGCTACAAACTTTAATCTCCCAGTGACAATTCAGAATATGTGATGATGCTCACATGAAACTAGCATTATAAATTCAAATTCCAAAAGCATTTATAAATTTTTCAAGAATTCGTTCCAGTTAGAGCCTGCTTGTTAATTGGAACATTGGCCAACAAGACAGAGTAAGTGAATAACACATTGGGCATCTTTTAAGCCCACCTTCGTTGTAGCCTAGAAAACTACGTTAGATTAGTGTAAAGCTTTTCCAAAAGAAGCCAATTCCATGCCCTTGCACTGTCCAAGATACATTGGCATATTTATACCCAGAATTATTTGAACCTAACATTAACTCCTCCCTCAAAAGTGAAGCAATAGGCAGAAAAGCCACAGCTGAGCATGATTTTCCTGATTAGACAATATGACCACCGCCACACCACTCCCCCCCCCCAAAACAAAAAAAAAGGGGGGCAGGGAGGAGGGGGGGGGGGGGGTGTAGTTCTATAGCCGTCTGAAACTAATTTTGTGCCTGTAAAAATGAGCTGCTAGCTACAGGTTTAAGAAATTTCTCTAGCATGATCTAGTAAACAGGTTATGCACCAATGTTTATTAGCTAAGTGCATTGGTCCTTATACACATGCCAAGTCCAATTTTTTATTTTGACATCAATTCTTTTACATTGAGAGAGCTTCTAGACACAAAACTCACAAATCCTTATGTTCTTTACATTAATTTTTCAAGGATACTTACTATTCAGAAATATATTATCCCCTTTAATTCATAAGACAGGCGATCAATACTGTGGTGCCAAAGTCAACCGTTGTGCAACATATTCCTAAAATATTGCTTGCATCTCTAGAATGGGAAATTACTAAGAATGTAATAAGTGAATATTGCTTGCATATCTAGAATCAAGAAATTTTTGAAAATGTATATATGTGAACCATATCAGAAATTTTTTATAAGAATTTAGTTCAATTAATGAACTAAAACTATTTAGAAAGTACTCCCTCTGCCTCTCAATGTTAATTTTCAAATGGCACTGTTAGAATATCAAAAATTAATTAATTAAATTCATCATTTCCTAATAGCTTAAAATTTTAAAAGAATCGGTAAATTATCATAATATCAGAGCATGTGGTTTCAAGTTCGAACCATGTCTCCACTCTACCTCCCATTTTTAAAAGTCAAAGAATCCCTCATGCTGGGCTCCACTTATTGAAGGGGAGTTTGTGCCCACAATTGAGGAGTGTTCGAATAATAATTAAATTATTGAATTCATCATTTCTAAAAACTTAAGCTTTTGGGAGAACTAGCAATTCATTAGGAACGATTATCCGTAGCAAGGGGAAGATTAACAATTAAGCTATAGCTGCTCACTGTTCCCACTATCTGCCTGTGATAGGGAGCTTAACAGCCGTCATTGGAAGGGCAAAAATATAGCGATCCTCCTAAAATTTCCTTTAATTAATTTTTGAAGTTGCACAACTTTTGATAAAGAATTTGTGTTTTTTTTTTTTTTTTTTTTTTTTTAACAAAAAAGTGAGGATAATATAGGAGACTGAGGTTCCACTTCAAGAAATATGATATATTTAGAGAGAACCCAAAAAGATCCATCAATATCGAGAGACGGAGTAAATTGCAAAAATGATAACCTATTGTGATCAATGTTGAAATGTTCAATATCAAGAAAGAGACAGGTCAAGAAAAGACTCAGAGAAAAATAGCACTGCATAAAATAGTACCTGTAATAGCATACAGAGCACATAATGCATGAAAGTCCAAAGAACGATCCTGTAGACAAAAAAAGTATAAACAAAGAAAGTACCGTATAAGAAGGTATTACATTGCCTTTATGTAACAACAGTCTAAAATAATCTTAAGGACAAAGTTTAGCTTCAAACATGTTTGGATTTATCTTTTCCAACTCCCTATGTGGAGATTTATAAGATTATTCATGTGTATTATTTCAAAAAAAGTCATGTGGCTCTACACATGGATGGTCTCTTTAGTCACTATATAATAGGTTGGAGCAAGATAGCTCCAAAGATGTTTGGAGCCAAACTTCATAAAAATTAAAAATTAAATGAATGGAATGTTAGATCATAATATACATGAAAGTACACCATACAGCTCTTGTCGTTGGTCCTTGCCTACAGTTTTCTACTTCAATATGCTCCCTATTTTAGTTTGGATGATCAACTGAGTGACATTCTCACGAAACTGTTAGCTCATGACTCCTTTCAATTCTTGTATTTCAAGCTATGCATGTTTGATCTATATGATCCAACTTGAGGGGAAGTGCTATACTCCTGTTATTTTTTTATATTAACTCAATTTTATATTAGCCTAAGTGTTTTCTTGTAATCTTATCATATTATTTTAATATAAATATATGTGCTAAGGTGAAGAATTGATTGATTAAAACCTAAACCTATTCTCTAACAGCTCTCTCTCTCTCTCTCTCTCTCTCTCCTAACCCTAATCTTTCATAAATTTTCTACTCAACTCTCATAATCAAAAAATATTCTTCTCCTTCTTTTGTTGAATTAGTTCTCCACATTAGTGAATATGTTCAAGTAAAACTTTAGTACCACTAGAAGAATATATTGTTGCTCTATGATGACACAAACAACCGAAGTAGCAAAAGAATACACACTATCCGCCAGGGAGGGGGGGGGGGGGGGGGTGGCGCGGGGAACACCTAACTTTGAATACATTCAAATTTATAATACCCCACCATCGTACAACCTATTCATGTTATGAGGATACAGGATATATTTATCATTACTAATATAAAAAATTTTAGAACTTCTTTCATCTCTCCTTTGGTCAAGAGACTCCCCTCACTTGCCCTTTCACCTACGACATATCCATTACAGCTGTTAATCTATCGTTTCCAACAGATATTTATTGCTTACTGCACAAAAAGGATATAGAGCTCCACACCATCTTATATACGCAACCTTCACTTATCATCAACTGAGCTCAATAAAGGATCTACACATACATATATACATAAATGCATACATAAAAGCATGCATACTGAATATCATGGATTCATCACTCAGTTTGGGACAGACCAGGTGATGTATGGGAACTGCTGACAACGTTCCAAATCTGCCATTTATGCGTCCAACTATTTCATGAACCTGGCTTGTAAGTTTTTGATCTGTGAAAATGCAGAACAGAATACACTGACATATTATATATAGACTTAGGTACATTTTCAAAAAGAAAAAAATGTTTAAATAATTAAAGAGGGAAAAAATGCAGCAATCATGCCTGATTATAAAAGCAATTAAAAATGATACTGATTGAATGAGATAACACAATATCACATGTATTTGTATTTTTATATAGGTAAATTTGATATGAAAAAAAATCTTTCATTGTAAACTTTTAAATCTATAGACTAGAGATGATAATTATGATGATGTCAATGTTATTTTGGAAATATATACTTTTTGAGTTCTAATATTGTCAATTATTTTAGAAATTGATGCAACAATTGACTGGGTGAGCACCTTCTTTTGTTTCCTTCTTTCTTTTTGGTAATAACTAAAACTTTCTTATAACGGCTGGGGCCATGCCTCATGAAGCAAAGGTAACTAGTTCAAAGCCTTCTCACACCCCCCCCCCCTCACTCCCTCTCTTGGGGCCAGAACTTTTGTTTAAAAAAAAATTAAAAGGATTATCAGGAGGTGCCAAAGAGACTACAACTTAAGTACATAGGATGTATATCCAAAACAACTCAGAAAGAGCCAACAAGATCTTCTTCTTTTTTGGTGCATAGAGCCTCAAGTGATAACGAGACCTAGTACCCTGAGGCTACCTTTTTTCTTTAACCACATTGCCAAAGGCTCAACCCGCCAACATTACCTATTTAAATCTAAGATAAATTCCACAGTGACAGTATAAGAATTGGGAGGAAGAAACCTGCATTGATTAGCTCCCACTAATTTATAAGTAATCTATGGAACTTTGAATTTTTCAAAAAATGTGCATAAAAATGAAATGAACTAAAGAGAAGTTGACACTATTGCAATAATGTGCATTCTCACATAGACTGCATCTGTCAGATAAATATAGTAGCCTCTGTGAATTCTGGAAAATATAAAAACCTCACTTCATAAATTATGGACTCTCATGACCAAATCTGAAATATAGGACCTCTAAACAATTGTAAGGCACAAACTAGAGAATGTCACTTGTAAAGAATTGATCAAAGGTTAACCAATAGATAAGAGTGAAACATTAGCTACAAGGTTCATAAAAGTTATGAAAAACTTAGGCTATGTAGCAAACAACTTGTAATCCCATCTTAGTTCAATAAGAACTCAAACAAATCTCTATTGCCACCAGGTTCCCATCTTAGTTGAGCAACAATTTGGAACGGACTTGATCACAACCATGGTCCATGATAATGCATCTCAGAATGGGAAAGAACAAAATCATTTTTCCATATCACAAAATGCACTGACGTGTAAGTGATGGTCTGTAATTTTTCTTGTTTCTATGGCAGGGCTGCCATTATCAAAATATGACATTCAAACTGCCCTCCTCCTTTATGACTTATGGGGATTTTATTATTAAACTAAATAGCAGCTTACGCAAGTTCACCACTTCCATCTTGAAAATAAATCAGAGTAGCATATATCGCACTCAACCACCAGTATTTAAGAAGCAATAGGAACAAAACAAAAGAAAGTTATGGAAGAAGCATACACTCTGGAACATCTGTTCTCGTTGGCACAGCAATTTGCAGCAACACTACTTTATCACGCCAATCTGGGTTTTCCTCAAGAAATTTTTCAAAGGCTAATATCTTTTGAGGAATCCCTTTGATCATATCAAGACGATCAACACCTAACATTACCTGTGTCGTAACAATCATATAGATTAGATAATTGAATGTAAGGTAAAAGCATTATTAATCAAACGTGTAAACAATCTTTTCTTTGAAAAAGGTGATAACAAACAAATCTACAGAAAATTACCACCCTACACATACAATACAAGTATTCCAACTACGAAAATAATGAGACATCACTTGCAAAAATGAGGAGAAGAAATGAAACAGAAAGGGAAAATTGATTTTTTTTTTTTTTCGTTCCTTTTTTTTATGCTATTTTCTGTTTTAATGACATAAGTGTATCATATATTACATAGAGGCTTTGATGTAAAACTATTAAATTTGACTCTGATGAGGTGCAACTCAATTTCCAAACAACCACTTGACAAGTAGAATCCATATCATCCTGGTATTTCTATATTCCTCCCTTATATTAAGGAATATTTGAAACCCGCAATCACGACACAAAGTTAGTAGGTTAGGTCTTAGGTTTAACAAGTTCATGTCAGATTCAAGTCAGCTTGAATTGGCCCATTTAATAAACTGGTCAATTCAAGTCTGACATGTGAAACCCAATTGACCCGTTTAATTGAAGGACAATTTTACAAATTTAACCTTCAAAATTTATGGTTGCAATTATGTTTTAATTGTTGTGACTTTGCTTAAAATCCAATCGTATATTTATACATTCTCTAAAATATGAGAATTGCAAACATGTTATTCATGTCAAGTAACCTGTTAATTTGACTACATGACCTATTTATCAAATGGGTCATGTGGACCCTAATACAACTCGTTTATTAAACAAGTTATGCAAGTCATGTCATGTCAACTTGTTTAATAAATAAGTCAGGTTAGAGTCGAGCAATCCTGACATGATTAATAAACTTGTAGTGTTTGTTTCGACCTATATAATTGAATATTCATACATCAATACGACAAAAAAAACATGTAAACACGAATTGCCACTCTTACTCACAGCCCAAAATTTTTTCCCCTCCTTAAAATAACTATGACATCTTTTGTGTTACATCCCTAAGTATTTGATACAAATTCTTCCACCATGAACAATAAAGAAATATCAAAGTTTATTTCCTTCATGGGAGCAACATCAAACACAAAAGAATTTCTAAATTATATTAATCAGTAAAAGAATCTGATCAAGAAATTGACACATGGCTCTTATGAAGGTATGGAATAGAGAACCACCAATTATATTTAAATTATGTTGTTAGAATTATAGTTAAGTGATTAAATTCACAATTTCCTAATAGCTTGAGCTTTTGAGACAATCGGTAATTTAACATGGTATCAAAGTAAGATATCCTAAGTACGATCTTTGTCTGTACTCTACCTCTTATTTAAAATGTTAAAAATTCCACGTGATGAGCCCACTAGAGAGCACAAGTAAAACCAACATTTACACTTCAATCATAAGCAAGAACTTGTTTGTTGAGTCCATGCGACTTGGTTGGCAAACTGTGATCAAATGTAATTGAGTTTAGGAACCTTAATGAGTCTCGACTATGCTTGAAGTCAAATTCAAGTCCGAGACAAGTCAAACATTCAAGCTCAAAGAAGACTTAAGTTTCTGCAACCTCAATTCCTAATCGATTCCAACTCAACCGAACAAGATTCATTCATCTTAACCCATCGAGAAAGGATCTTGACCCTTCAGATTCATGCAGATTCAGATTTCTGGTTTGTTTCTAGTAGCCGTCAAGAACTAGGGTTATGAGGTTTTCAAGCCAAGGTATAGCAGCAACCCTAGGGCACATTTTTCAAGACTTTTAGAGAGCCATGTGGTGTACACAAAAATAGAAGTTCTTCCAAGGTCTCTTGAAGCACCAACTGGAGATCCAATGATCAAAGAGAAGTTGTTGCAGTCCGGTTATGACAAAGTTGCTGGAGTAAACATTCAAGCAGGTAATTGAAGTGGTGAGAGGAGTATTTACGTGCAGCAAAGTTCACTAATAGAAGAGTTCGTGGATTCAAAGCTGCATGTGGTCACGTCAACAGGTATCACAAGAGGTAACAAATTAGAATAGGGTTATTCTACTTGTAAAACTTCAATTTTACATAGTGGATCGGTTATTGCCCCTGGGATTTGAAGGTTAAGCCCTCACAATAGTTTTTACTGTGGGACAATTGTTCTATTGGTTCTCCTTTCATAACCATATCATGTGATTTTATGTTTATTTATTTACATGATATGGTGCATGATCATACCAATAAAGACCTGAGCATAATTGGACGAATTAATCAATTTTCTAAAAATTAGAAATTTGGCACAATTGGGTCATAAATTCTCTAACATTGTTATTCAAAACCAGCCCTAAAAGAGTCAGCTGATAACCTGATGGCTAAGTAAGTCATGTCCAACAAGATTGTCAATGCATTTCTATGAACACACAAACACACAAGCAACTTTAAGAGAAGCAAAACTTCTATAATATATTCCTATAGAGGGAAGAGATACATCAAAGGCTAATATCTTTTGAGGAATCCCTTTGATCATATCAAGACGATCAACACCTAACATTACCTGTGTCGTAACAATCATATAGATTAGATAATTGAATGTAAGGTAAAAGCATTATTAATCAAACGTGTAAACAATCTTTTCTTTGAAAAAGGTGATAACAAACAAATCTACAGAAAATTACCACCCTACACATACAATACAAGTATTCCAACTACGAAAATAATGAGACATCACTTGCAAAAATGAGGAGAAGAAATGAAACAGAAAGGGAAAATTGATTTTTTTTTTTTTTCGTTCCTTTTTTTTATGCTATTTTCTGTTTTAATGACATAAGTGTATCATATATTACATAGAGGCTTTGATGTAAAACTATTAAATTTGACTCTGATGAGGTGCAACTCAATTTCCAAACAACCACTTGACAAGTAGAATCCATATCATCCTAGCATTTCTATATTCCTCCCTTATATTAAGGAATATTTGAAACCCGCAATCACGACACAAAGTTAGTAGGTTAGGTCTTAGGTTTAACAAGTTCATGTCAGATTCAAGTCAGCTTGAATTGGCCCATTTAATAAACTGGTCAATTCAAGTCTGACATGTGAAACCCAATTGACCCGTTTAATTGAAGGACAATTTTACAAATTTAACCTTCAAAATTTATGGTTGCAATTATGTTTTAATTGTTGTGACTTTGCTTAAAATCCAATCGTATATTTATACATTCTCTAAAATATGAGAATTGCAAACATGTTATTCATGTCAAGTAACCTATTAATTTGACTACATGACCTATTTATCAAATGGGTCATGTGGACCCTAATACAACTTGTTTATTAAACAAGTTATGCAAGTCATGTCATGTCAACTTGTTTAATAAATAAGTCAGGTTAGAGTCGAGCAATCCTGACATGATTAATAAACTTGTAGTGTTTGTTTCGACCTATATAATTGAATATTCATACATCAATACGACAAAAAAAACATGTAAACACGAATTGCCACTCTTACTCACAGCCCAAAATTTTTTCCCCTCCTTAAAATAACTATGACATCTTTTGTGTTACATCCCTAAGTATTTGATACAAATTCTTCCACCATGAACAATAAAGAAATATCAAAGTTTATTTCCTTCATGGGAGCAACATCAAACACAAAAGAATTTCTAAATTATATTAATCAGTAAAAGAATCTGATCAAGAAATTGACACATGGCTCTTATGAAGGTATGGAATAGAGAACCACCAATTATATTTAAATTATGTTGTTAGAATTATAGTTAAGTGATTAAATTCACAATTTCCTAATAGCTTGAGCTTTTGAGACAATCGGTAATTTAACATGGTATCAAAGTAAGATATCCTAAGTACGATCTTTGTCTGTACTCTACCTCTTATTTAAAATATTAAAAATCCCACGTGATGAGCCCACTAGAGAGCACAAGTAAAACCAACATTTACACTTCAATCATAAGCAAGAACTTGTTTGTTGAGTCCATGCGACTTGGTTGGCAAACTGTGATCAAATGTAATTGAGTTTAGGAACCTTAATGAGTCTTGACTGTGCTTGAAGTCAAATTCAAGTCCGAGACAAGTCAAACATTCAAGCTCAAAGAAGACTTAAGTTTCTGCAACCTCAATTCCTAATCGATTCCAACTCAACCGAACAAGATTCATTCATCTTAACCCATCGAGAAAGGATCTTGACCCTTCAGATTCATGCAGATTCAGATTTCTGGTTTGTTTCTAGTAGCCGTCAAGAACTAGGGTTATGAGGTTTTCAAGCCAAGGTATAGCAGCAACCCTAGGGCACATTTTTCAAGACTTTTAGAGAGCCATGTGGTGTACACAAAAATAGAAGTTCTTCCAAGGTCTCTTGAAGCACCAACTGGAGATCCAATGATCAAAGAGAAGTTGTTGCAGTCCGGTTATGACAAAGTTGCTGGAGTAAACATTCAAGCAGGTAATTGAAGTGGTGAGAGGAGTATTTACGTGCAGCAAAGTTCACTAATAGAAGAGTTCGTGGATTCAAAGCTGCATGTGGTCACGTCAACAGGTATCACAAGAGGTAACAAATTAGAATAGGGTTATTCTACTTGTAAAACTTCAATTTTACATAGTGGATCGGTTATTGCCCCTGGGATTTGAAGGTTAAGCCCTCACAATAGTTTTTACTGTGGGACAATTGTTCTATTGGTTCTCCTTTCATAACCATATCATGTGATTTTATGTTTATTTATTTACATGATATGGTGCATGATCATACCAATAAAGACCTGAGCATAATTGGATGAATTAATCAATTTTCTAAAAATTAGAAATTTGGCACAATTGGGTCACAAATTCTCTAACATTGTTATTCAAAACCAGCCCTAAAAGAGTCAGCTGATAACCTGATGGCTAAGTAAGTCATGTCCAACAAGATTGTCAATGCATTTCTATGAACACACAAACACACAAGCAACTTTAAGAGAAGCAAAACTTCTATAATATATTCCTATAGAGGGAAGAGATACGACTGTGTGATATTAGACAATGCATAAAGGGTGAACTTGGAAGAAATATTCTCAACTGTAATCCAGCATACGGTATCCTTAATCTAATGACTCCATAACCACCAAATCAATGAGTGGGCAAGACATTTGCTATCCTATTCAATGCTTGAACTCATGCCAGCTCGAGCCACCCTGCCCTAATGAGTGGTAAAGGCATTTATGCTGTATATGTAATTCTAATGGAGAATCAACTGAACATGTTTTACTCCATTGTCCTATTGCTAGGAAATTAATGTCTTCCGCCTTCTCTCTATTTGGAGTATGTAGGTAATGCCTGTGAAGGTTATCGACGTGTTTTTCTATTGGAAAGGTTTGTTTGGAAGGCATAACAATGCATTGATATGGAATGCTATTCCTTTATATATCATGAGTACCATTTGGAGGGAGAGAAACAATAGGACATTGAACTGTCTGCAATGCAGCTTAGGTTTTTATTTTTGAGATCATTGTGCGAGTGGATGTAATTGGATGCATCCAGTTCCCTTCTCTTTTAGATTCCACAGATCAGCTGGATATTGCATGTACTCTTCACACATATCTTTCTGTATACATCATGTACACTTAACAGATTCTATCTAATAAAATTTTATTATTATTTAAAAATAATAATAATAATAATAATAATAATAATAATAATAATAATAATAATAATATGAGCATATTCAAATATCAAATGGTCAAATTAACTTCCAAGTAATTTATTTTTAGCATCAATGTAAAGTAAAGATAAAATGTACCTTTCGGCCTTTAAATCTTTCTGCTAATTCTCTGATGTTATCCTGGACCGGAGAGGCGTCAAGTGCACGTATAAACCTATCTGAATCTATCCCAATTGGAAACTGAAGAAACACAGAGAAATAAAATAAGCATATCAAGGTTAGAACATGTAAATACTCACTTTGAAAAATATTTGAGCAACAAAAGCAAGTAGCTTTAATAAATCAAATATAGTTTTTACTTATTAAGGCAAGAGAGGGGGGGGGCGGAGGGGGGGGGGGGGGGGGGGGGGGGGGGGGTGTGGGGAAGCAACTGGAAGATTTAGAAGAACATACAGCAGCCACTCGAGTCAGCCTCCCTTGATCCTCAACTCCCTCAGGTGTACCCTCAAGTCCAAGAATACGAGTACAAGCACTAACAAAATGCCTCGCATAATCGTAGGTGTGAAAACTGGGAAAAAGAAAATTTTCATCTTGGCTATGCATGTTAAAAATCAAGATACAAAAAGAGTAAAAAAATATATATATTACAGGGAACATATAAATTTTCATATAGACATCAGATCACAAAAAATGTGAAGTACCAATAAAGAAAAGATGCCAAGGAATGTAATCTTAAACCCAAACAGTTGTCCAAACATGAGCAGTACTTCATACTAAAGATTATAATAAGGTGATGCCATTTTAAAATCCATTGCTATGTTTTTCTTTTTTCTTTTTCTTTCTGATTTTGTCACTAAACTATTTTGTCCTGGTTTCTAATGACATTATCCTAACTTAAGAAATATTCAGGCTGAAAAGAAAAACATTTATAAACATATTTAGCGGATAGGAAAAATTTTTACACTACCAGAGCTTTTAGAATCTCCGCCTTTATAAAATTTAGAGATTGGTTCAACAGAGCAAGAACAATTGATCTGTAATCAAATGGATGGGGAGCATGAAGCAGCCAATGAATAAAAATCAATGATAAGGCAATCCCAATTCTGCTCTAGATTTTGTTGCATCCTCCCCATATTGATTGCAATTGGACTCACAAGAATATATAAGATCAGGTAGAGCAGCCAAAGTTGAAGTTGAAATATTGTACTCCAACTGAAATTTCAACATCTTCAACTACATGAATAACTTGAGAAAACAAAGATATAATATATATATATATATATATCACTAAGTAGAAACTTTTGAGTGTATCAATAACATGATTAACATCCACATTTGAGTGTATATATATAAAATCAATCCAAAGCTTAAAATTTCATAAGTGAAACAACTACAAACCGTGAAACCATTTCATATGATAATCCTAACCAGATTCCCTCCTCCCTCACATCTCAGATTTAAAACTCATTTCTTCTGCATAAATCAAGCATCAAATATTTTTTTTATTTATACTAAGACTTTAGTAGAAAGAGAAAAATGTAGGTGCAGGCAGCCACAAAAGAAAGAAATACAAAGCAAGTTAAAATAATAGCAAATGCATAACGCTTATCAGTGGATACAAGATATGCTTTCCCATGGCAGATTAGATATAAAAAATATTATATTTGACAATTTTAAGAGATTAGCCAAATCTACAGTGGCACAACTTTACTGACCACAAATGTTATACCATGCTATTGAATATTGACGCAGAATACCGCAAAAACTTACCCAACTAAATCAGCAGCAAGAACAGAACGCAGGAGCTCTGACCGAGATGGCAGTGTCCTATGAATTTCAGAAGAGGGAAATGGGGTGTGAAGAAACCAACCAACTTTCATCTTGATGTTATATTCCTTTAAGCATTTCGGGAGAAACATGAGATGGTAATCATGGCACCAAACAACATCACCTTCTTCATAGTTATCGTTGACCACATCAGCAAACATTTGATTTGCCTTCTTATATGCAGCAAATTGAGACTGGAAGCTTCGGGTAGTGGCAAGGCGATCTTCTTGCGGAAGGCCAAGGTAATGAAAAAGAGGCCATAAAATGTTGTTGCAATAGCCATTATAATATTGGTGAACAATCTCCTCATCAAGGAATACAGGAATACACCTCTGCAACACAGAACAAAGCATTAGCAGGATTAATAAATCATCACAAACCAGAACCTCATGTGTAATCCTTTATTGAAATAAAGATGAACCAATACATAAATATACAAAAGGCAAACTAAACAGAGAATCTAAATACAGAAATTTGTACCTTTTCAGCCAAGGCCTTCGTAAGCGCCTTCTGTCCAACCTCATCTGGCACATTCACACCAGCCCAACCAATCCATCGTGCCTCAAACTCCTTCACACCTTTAGAAAGATCGTCAGTATACATTAGCTTCCTCTTTGTGGGTGAAAAAATAAAAAATAAAAATAAAAATAAAGCTGTCACTTTGGAAACCAGCCTTCTTAAACAAAAAGAAAAAAATAAAATAAACCATAATAAGGAAAACTAGCCAATAAGCTATAGCTCAATTGGCACTTCCAGGTCAGGTTGTGGGTTCAAGATGAAACATTAAATTGACTTACCAAGAAGTGCACTGACCAGACCACCAGCACTTATCTCCAATGACCACGAGTCTTCACCTCTCCTAACTGCAGACACTGGCAGCCTGTTAGCCACCACCAACAGTCGTTGTCTACACGGCCTCCCATCAAGCCTTTCACGTCCCTCCAGATGCGACCTCTCGTTTTCAGGCCCTTCCAAGTACTGGCGAGCATGCCCGTTCTCGACTTCTCTTAACCGCAATTCATGCTCAAATGATTCACTCAACCTGCTGATATTATCATTCAATTCACTCGAATGACAAGTCCTGTTGTTTTTCCTTAGCTCTCTGTCTCTCAAAAGCCGCTCTACACGACCCGGAATGTGGTTTGAACTGCCGACATGGTTTGGACTGCTGACGTACTTGTTCCCAGGCATGCGATCACTCTAGAAACAAACCTTCGACACCAAAAAAATCTACCAGCACCAGATGTTTTCCTCGGAAAAATTGTGTCCTACATTTTGTTCAATGTGAATTAAGTCTTGGATAAGCATCATAACTCAGAAGCATTGAATATTCCCCAATTGAGGCACCAAGAAAGAACATTGGGTCTAAATCAAGAGCACTAAGCATCTCTACTACTGTATGAATTTCGCTAATCAACACAAAGTAAAAATTAATGAATAAAATAAGGATTGGCAGCTGTAGAAATAGACGACACATCAAGTAAGAATAAAATTAAAAACAAAACAGAAGAACAGTAAGACAGGCACGAAAAGATAACTCAGGGTAATGGGATCCACAGAATTGAACGAGGCAAGCAAATGGGGTCTACCACTGTATCAATTTGAAAAAACCCCGTTTTCACAAACTGAAAAACTAAAAGCACCAGCAGCCTTATTGTTGTTCATTCAGTCCGAAATTCCAACTTCAAAGGAACACATTTTCACTCTGATAAACCAACAAACACATTGCAAGAAAGAAAATTCTGAAACTTTGAGTAACTTGAAGTTAGAACAAAGTCACTCCTATAATACAAGAACAAGAATAGAATGAAAAAAACCCACTTCAGAAAACACCCAAAAACGCAAAATAAACCCACAGAATCCATGAAACTAGCAGCCAAAAAGAGAGAAAAGAAAAGGGTCTCAAGGGGTTTCACCTATTTGTAATCCCAAAATTCAATATTTGCAGATTGGTTTGTGAAGTATGAGTCTTTATTTTCCTTTTTTTTTTTATATAAGCCACAAGGAAGGAAGAGAGAGAATGGGGGGGAATGAAATCTCAACAATCTGAATGGCTATGGCAGAGAATGAAAGTAGGGAGATAAAAGGAGAGGGGAACAATGGATTCCCCGTGTAAAGTACATATTCATATTCATCTTAAAGCCTTACAGCCATGCAGTATCCCAGTGGGTAAGTGAGTGCAAGTGGTTACGCCACTCCAAAAAGAAAGAAATCCGTTTTGCAAAGAAATTCGTTTTACCCAAAAATATGAAAATTGATAAAAAGAAACTCATCAATACTGCTACAAGCACTAGGAACCATTCATGATTCATCTAAAAAAGTACTCTCTCGTTTATTTCTTTTTTCTTTTTTCATTTTTGGTGTCCTTCAGAACATCTAAAAAAGTACTAGGAAGCAGAACTACCACTCCGTCCCCCAGTAACTTAAACTGAAAAGTTAGCAGTGACAGATCGGCTGAAATTACCCATATACCCCTCACATTTTATATTAAGAGTGCATTTAAATTTCGTTTATTTTGCTGAAAATTAAAATTAAAAAAATAATAATAATAATGCCTGAATTACTGCTCATACCAAAAATACTGTTTATTTTTTTATTTACACTGTTCATGAGAATGAACAGTGCACCAGCACTTGTCTAAAAGAAAAAAAAAAAAAAAAAAAAACCAAAAATGCCAAAAGTGGACAAACTAGACATGATCCAAACGAGTACTAAATTTTAGATTTTTAGTGGGTTCGGTTAGCTCAGCTATAGTTCTCACATGGTTGAATAAAAGATCTAAAATTCAATCTTCACCTGCACCAAAAACCAATTAGTGTCTTAGTATAATGATAATTATCACAATCATCAGAAGCGGACTTCATAGGGTGAATATAATGACCACAATCATCATAAGCAAACATCATAAGTTGAAATATAAAGGATTAGAGAGAGAAAACTTCACTTAGAGTAAAAAAAGGGTTTGCTTTGAGTGAGAAATTGAAAATAAATATATGTGCAAGGTGAAATATAGAGATTTATCAACAGTTTTTCTATTTTTTCCTGCTTTGTTATGGCTCGATGAAGATGAATAGAGGCTTCAAATTCAAATAGTATAATTAGTTTGAGAGCTCAATTAGTGTCTTAGTATAATGATAATTATCACAATCATCAGAAGCGGACTTCGGACTTCATAGGTTGAATATAATGACCACAATCATCATAAGCAGACATCATAAGTTAAAATATGAAGGATTAGAGAGAGAAAACTTCACTTGAAGTAAAAAAAAAAAAAAAAAAAAGGATTTTCTTTGAGTGAGAAATTGAAAATAAATATATGTGCAAGGTGAAATATAGAGATTTATTAATAGTTTTTCTATTTTTTCCTGCTTTGTTATGGCTCGATGAAGATGAATAGAGGCTTCAAATTCAAATAGTATAATTAGTTTGGGAGCTCAATTAGTGTCTTAGTATAATGATAATGATCACAATCATCAGAAGCGGACTTCGAACTTCATAGGTTGAATATAATGACCACAATCATCATAAGCAGACATCATAAGTTGAAATATAAAGGATTAGAGAGAGAAAACTTCACTTGGAGTAAAAAAAAAAAAAGGATTTGCTTTGAGTGAGAAATTGAAAATAAATATATGTGCAAGGTGAAATATAGAGATTTATCAACAATTTTTCTATTTTTTTCTGCTTTGTCATGGCTTGATGAAGATGAATAGAGGCTTTAAATTCAAATAGTATAATTAGTTTGGGAGCTCAATTAGATAAATTAAAAACTTGGGACTTAATATGTAATGTAACTAGGACTTTTATTTAATTTCTCTTCAAATTTTGATGTCCCAACTCCTAAGAGAAGTTTAATGGGTCCTTGCAATGGAATTGGAGAGTAATTTTCCATTACTTCAACAATAATACTTGCTACTAAATATTAAGTTTTGTTAACTAATTTCACCATAGGTATATAGAAGGAACATTACTTTCAAAATATAAAATAATTTTATACATCACAAAGATAGATTGTAGCATATTTATCGTTATGTGTCTGCTTAACAATGAAGTCAAAGATAAGCAGAGAAAAATGGAGAACACCTGCTCATGATTATCATGTTTGTGGTATATAATAAGAAATTAAGGACTTGACATGACAAAGAATGTTTGGGGTCATTTTCTTGCACAAAAGTTTCTTCTAGATAAATAAAAATAATATATAAAAAAAGATTAATTTTTACACAGTTAAGTTAGGTTGATGTCTAAAATCATGTCAGAATTAGGGAAGTTATCCCAAGAACAGAATTTCAAAGGTTGGAAGGAATGAGGATATATATATATATATATATAATTGAGTGTATTCTTAAACTATACTAATATCTATACTGCATTATTATAAAGGGAATTTCTATTTTTTTTTTTTTATGTCCTTGTTTAGTTTCCAATAATTACCCAATAATTGTGACTGTTACACAGTCCAAGAGCATTGATAACAAGCCACAATGGTCATCCATTTGCTACTCGCTAATGGTAGTCTCTGTCCGGCCAAAAATAAAGAGTACAAAGCTATCAGAAATATCATACAAATCTATAAGGGAGCTTCAGCGCAAAGTATATACCTTGAAAAGTCCTCCATCTTCTTCAGTAATAACACTATCCCTAGGGTTAAAAGAGACATTAAAGTGGTCTTAAGGGTTAAGGCTAGCAGTGGAAAGGCGGTTAATAAAAAAGGGATAGTTTTCTCTCATGTATGTTTTGTTGGGAAATAAAAAAGTGGAGAGATGAAAAAATATATATATTTGGTTAAAAAAAAAAGAATGAGAGAAAGAATAATGCTACAGACACAAACTATTTTATAATATTTTTACAAATTGCTAATGTGACTTTAGTATTTTCTAAATAGTTATTATAAGTAAAGATGTGATGTTAGTGATGGCTTTATATTAGAACTAGTAAGAATTTGCTACATCTACAATTTGTAAAAATATTGTAAATAGTTTGTATCTGTAGCATTACTATTGAGAGGAATAGAGGATAAAATTTATAATTTGTATAAATTTTCTCTCATATCCTTTTTTTTTTTTTTTTGGTATAAAACTCTCATATCCTTATTGTATAAAAAAATTAGTATTTTCTAACCAAAAAAAAACTAACATTGAGGGATGAGAGGGACAAATGGGTAAATTTCTATCTAAATCCCCCTCCCTCCCTTATTATCTCCCCAATTCAGGGAAGAAATGATGGGTTTAGAAAGAAAACACCCACGCCCCACCATTTTTTTTCTTCCCCTTTCCACTCCCCACCAAACAACCCCTTCACCCAAAATCTCTCACATTTTCTCTTCTTTATTCCCCCCACAGATCACCCCAACTAAACACACACAAAATGTAAATGAAGCACATAAATTTGAGAACTATCCTGGTATTACCACCATTATTGGGAAAGGGAAAATAAGAAAAAATTGCTTCTTCAATAACAAGAGTATGGAAGAAATTGCAAGATTGGAAAGAAAAATAGTTGTCATGTGCAAGGAGGGAAGTTTTTATAAAGGCGGTCATACAAGTAATCCCAACTTATACAATGACCAAATTTAGACTACCCAAGAATCTTTTTGATGAGCTCCGTATACTATGCAATAAATTTTGGTAGGGACACTTGAATGCGGGAAGGAAGATTCATCAGGGAAGATAAGACCAACTCACATTGCGCAACAAAGAGAGTGGATTAGGGTTTCGAAACATCTAATCATTCAAAATTCAAGAGTAGGACTCTTTAATAGGCAAATAACTTAAAGGAAGATGCTAGCCCCTATACATCATTCTTGGAAGCTATGGGTTAGAGGGAATACTCATTTGTGTGGAGGAGCATCCTGGCTACCAATGCATTAATTGCACAGGGTGTTCCGTGGGGAGTAGGCGATGGAACAAAAATTAAGGTGTGCACAAAGTGGTATACCCATCGAGTAAGTCTACAAGAAAACTTTATCATCCAACATGAACCATAATATCCTTTTGGTCTTATCTCAAGTCACATAACTAAAGCTTAATTGGCCTAGCCCAAAGCTAATCCAATCATAAAATATTAGTTATTAGTCATTAATGGTAAAAGGAAAAAAAATGTTATTACTACCATTAAGGTACATAAAAACTAAAAGAGAAAAGTTCTCTTTCATTCTAGACAATTGTATTTTTGTAGAAACATAAGAAGAAATGTTCTTCTTTAAGAGTTATTGACAAGTAAGAGATCACACTCTCTTGAGATCCTTTTGGCCATTGAGGTGGAGGTTAAAGTGTTCTCAATATCAAGTATTTTCTGTAATTCCTTTTGAAATTTATTGCAATGTATGTATTTTGAAAATCTCTAACTAAGATTCAATGTTTCATGTGATCTTGACAAATAGAAGTATATCTTGTTGATTTTTCCACTACATATGCTTTGTATGTGATACAAATGAGTTTTCCAACAAGTATTAGGCACCCATTTTGCTCAACTTGTCGATCTTTTAGGAGATAATGTACGTTATTTATGTTATGCAAAATTCAAGCATTTCTTAGCATACGAAACTTGTCATTATTGAATGAAAGCATAGAATCATTCATGTGATCATGAGAGAATTAATTTTAACTCATACATTTTAGGTACACAAAAAAATTAGATTGGATTATTGTCGGCTACCAAAAATAAGATTTATCAATATTTAATCATTGTAATCTATATCATATTTTTACCTTTGTTAAATATGCTAAAATAAATGTGAAAGCGGAAATATAAAATAGAATAACACTAGAATACGAGGGTTATGTGGTTCAATCTAACGACCTATGCATACGAAGGAGAATCCTAAAGGTTACATCCCTGTTATAAGAGTGAAGTACAAGTCATGTATTACAATGAATCTAACATGGGTATATATAGTACGCTAAACTCATGACTAACGTCAAACATTCTCTTTTTAGCCGTTTGCCAGAGAGAGCTTCATTTTTGCTTGAGCAAAGCCACTATTTTGGAAGGTCATTCGTAGATTAGCACAAAGCTATCAATCCAATTTGATCTAAAGATGAGGAACCAAGTTCTTCTTCCTATTTTTGGCAAGAGAATCCCTCTTAAAAGAGGGGGGTGGGGGTGGGGAGGGTGTTGAAATAGGAGATAAATCCAAAGAAGCAGATGTGGTATTGGACAAATATCTCTTATATGGTTAGTTTCATTTATCCAAATCTCAAGGTTGGAGCATTGAGTGCGTCCATTTGTGAGGAGAAAGAATCGAATATGACGTTAGAGCTTATAACCAACCTATAAAAAAATGTATCAAAAGAGAGAGGAATAGAATCAAAAGTACAAGAATAAACAAATTGAGCTTATGGTTTTGGGATTGCAGTCTCATGTCAGCGTCTATTGATTCAAAAGAGCTTAATATATTTCACAGTGCTAATCAGAAAAATGGAGCCTTTTGTGTTCTTAAGGGCTAGTAACAATCAAGGTAATGCTTAAGAGGACTTTATAGGGCATGTATCACGAAAAGTGACCTTTCAAGTGTGCCAGGCAACTTTTTTTTTTTTTTTTTTTTAAAAGATAAAATTTCTTATTTGTGTGTAAATGTGGGTAAAGTTCTCTCTTAGAATCTTAAATCCCGGCTCTTGCCCACCGGCTCTTGCCCCCCCCCCCCCACACCCCACAAGCATTTTTACTTGTGGAGTGAACACCGCACCAAGGTGCACGGTGGTAAGTGTGCCAGGCAACTCTTGGTTGTTTCTAAATGGTCATCCATGTTCAATTATTTAAACTTTTTAATGCTTTTTAAAGCACATATAAATTTTGCATACCATTAAAGAGAAATTCATAGGATTCTTCAATATTACTTCTTGTAGAATCCATGCTTAGTTGTATCCTTGAGTTAATTTTCCTAGAATCCATTACCAAACTAGGGGCATATATGATCCTAAAAAAATGATTGGTTTGTGCCTCTGCCTACTTCAATTTTATGTTTTTCATTGATTTCCCCTAAAATTCTTAACAATCGGACACCAATACCCTCATAATCCATATTGTAGGTAAAGATTTCATGTTGTATGATGTAAGGCCTATGTATCCGTATACAATTAGTCTGCACAAAATAAAAATAAAAACAAGAAAGATTTCAATTGACTCACAAATTATATTGAAATTTTTTTTATAAAATACAAATAAGAAATGAAAAAAAGAATCCTAGATTCCAATTGATTCACAATTTATACTAAAAAAAAGTTATAAAATACAAATAAGAAATGAAATAAAAGAACCATATAATTTCCCTCATTTGGATATAAAGAGAATTTATATAGAAATAAATAAGAAAAATATATATTTAAGCATCTTATTCTTTAGATTAATTGTTTCTTCAAATCTAATATCGTGCTTACACTTTCTAATCTGTTTGAGTTTTCCATAACAGACCAAATATTTTGAAGGGGGAAAAAAGCTAAACCAAATACTTACTTTAAAAAAAAAATGCTAAACTAAATATAGTGCCTATTAGAGGTGTTCATGGTGTGGTTTAATGCGATTTTTTTATTATTTTTAGCACTGCACTTTATGATACAGTTTGGCCAAAACCATAACCGCACCGTGCCTCAATTTTGTGGTCATGTGTGCCGTACCGTGTGATTTGGTGTAGTGTACAAGGTACGGTTTTGTCGATTTTGGACTAGTATATTTTTCAAGATGTCATGGCTAATTAATAGTTTACTATTAATAACCATGACAATATAATAGTAAGTTTCAAAAAATATATAACCTTTGTAACAAAAAAATTAACACAAATATGTACATGAAAAAAAAAATCCATGACAGATTGACAATAAACTAAAAGTACCACAAATATATTCAAAATAAAAGAATAATTCATGACAATAAACCATACACAAATAGATATGTTAAACAAATATAACCTGTAACACAAAAATGCTAAACAAGCAACAACCATATGGTCCATAACAGTGTACCATATACACTGCTAGTAATTCCTATTAAGAGTGCGAGGAAATTGGGAAAGAAGAGTGAAAGTGTGAGATGGAGAAGTGAATTCAGGACAATCAATAAAATTTTAGGCCTAATATGATAACTCTTAAGTGAGATTGAGAGAAATGCATTTAGATTTCTTCAATTTTAACTGGACATAATGAAATATGTTTTATTTTAAATTGTTATACAAGTATGGTATTTGATAAATTATTGATTGTCCAAAAATCTTAAACTATTAGGAAATAATAAATTTAATAATTTAATCTAACTGTATTATACTTGTCAAGAGTCTACCTCAACTGGCTAACAAAGACCTCTAGGATTCAAATTTCCTCACCCCAATTATCAAATTATTTAAAATTAAAAAAAAAAAATTATATCGTTATACTTACGACTCAATTATGGTTCCTTTTTCAATTAGGGAGCCCTAAGCAATAGACTAAATTGCTTAGGGGTTGAGTTAGCCCCATATATGACCTGTATTTATATAAGAATATGGAATAATACATGGCCTACAAAATAGTTTATGGGGTCAAGCAAGGAAGAGCCATGATCCTTCCAGTTAAGATTAAAATAACGAGGTTAAAAGTTTTATAGCTCAAATGGTTAGTTGGTATTTCCAGTAGTGATCTAGCGCTTAAATGAATCATCAAATTATAAAAAACAATGTGAAAATAAAATCAATTGCTTAGCTGTCTTATAGTATTTTACTGTTTTTGTTACGACAATCCAGCAAGGAGCTAAGTCCACAACAAGTACATAACTGCAATAGAAGTCGTAAGAGTAAAATGCAGCTCTAAAATTTTCTAGTGTATATCTAGATTACAAATTATTTAACAACTTTTTTGTCATAATTTTGATGTGATAGATTATGAGTCATAGTTTATTACTTATACATGGATCAATTATTTTTCTCCGCTAATCACACTCTACAACATCATAATTGTGGCAAAGAAATTATAGAAAAGTTTATGGTCCTAGCTTTTTTTCAATTTTCCACCATGAACGGCACAAAACTCTCAAGTCTCTACATCATATTTGACCATTTATTTGGCAACTTTTTGACCATTATGGCCTGATGAATTGAAGTATTAGTCACAGAAAGATATCAAAAAGAAAATCAAAAGTTTGTTCCTATAAATCTAGGATAATAAGTGTTGCACACAAACTAATTTATACATCATTTTTAAAAAAAATTGAAACTATAACTTGAAATCACGGCATCTAACATCAGCCCATAAGTCTGCGACCCATTAGTATCACATGGTCCACGACAGAACGCAATGAGAGTAGGCTGTTGGAAACGTGACTAACAATAAAACTAATCATGTTTCATGCATAATTAACTTTGAATGGTCAAATGTCAATCAAATGTTCCCTCTTTCAAATGGAGCAATTCCATGGTATATGCATCTTTTTTAAATGCGCGCAATTACGTGAAAAGCAAAAATAACCTTGAAAAGGTGCAGCAAAACATACAGAATGAAGGACCAAACCATGATAGTTTTGACTGTACTCCAAAGTCCAAACAAAAATACTCATTCATGGCCGGCCAAAAGTTTTTGGTAGTGTTGTTACCAAACCACACATAGCACAAGTTATACAACTGCTGGTAATCTGGTACTAAAAGTGTTGGCAAGAACCACATGGGGGTAGACATTCTCAAATGGCAACGGCAGAAACTTTTGAAATCTTAACGCAAGCCATCAATTTCAGGCCCTAATGACATTTACAAAAGAGAGTTTGTCTAATAAAGCATTAAAAAGGCAGACCAACTGACAGGAGAGAATTAAATTTATAGTCAATCCCGTTAAATAATACAAATAAGAAAATTTTTATAAAATTCTTAAAGAATGTAACAATAATTATGATTGGTGCCACCTAGTATACTATGTTAATAACGTAATAGTAAGGATGTCCATGGGTCAGGTTGTAAAGACCACCGTCAGCTAGTAAGGGAGGCTGGATCGAACAAATCAAATTCTCATTAAGTGATGGTCAAATTCAGATGGTTCTGGTAACAATGGAGAGAGGCAGAGCAATGACAAATATCTTAACATATCCAACGGAGATCTCACCAGATCTAGTGAGGTCTTTGCTAGGTTTGATTAGATTTGTAGCATGAATTGGGGGATCTTCGTTGGATTTCACTAGAAAAGTCATTGGACTTGGTAGAACTCATCAAATTTTAGGGTTTTCATAATTGGATTGGGTAGAGTCGGATTTTGGAAAGAGAGACCCGCTAATCGATCTACCGCATTAGTTTTTGAAGGCAGAGACCCGTTAGAATCGTTGGATCAGGTGGCAATCAGCTCAGGTCGGTCGGATGGCTCGGATTGGTTGGATGGGCGGGTCTACTGGACAGCCCTACATAATAGATAAATTTTTATATTATTTTCTCATGTTGTGTTTATAAGTAGATAAATCAGTTTTTGAAGTTGAAGTATATATAGTAAAACTTGTAAGGTACTTTGCACTTACTTTGTATGTCCTCTGACCAGAGAAAAATGATGTAATTAACAGAAACCTTCCAATATCCTATTTTCTTCTTTCCTTTCCGTGCTTGCTTTTTTACATGAACAGTGAATCCCATTGGGATCCTTTAATATGTGAGAGGAAGAGGTACTGTTCTTGACCTACTGAATAGTTACTCATTTTCTACAAAAAGTTATTCACAAATGGAATGTGCAAAATTCAATATAGTGATGCCAATTCCTTATCCATAACTTGTATGTTGAAGAAACGTGCCAATGCATAATGTCAGCCGTGACCAAAGTACCAAACCGACTGGTACGTACTGTACCAGAAAAATGAACTCCTAAAGAAAGAGTACGAGTTCCCCCTCCAACCACACAGAAGATAAATTGTGGAGTAATTTATTTGGGCCAATGCATGCATGTTCATCAGCATCAGTTGAAATACTGGAGCCAAGTGGACCACCTCTATCAATGGGATGGCCACTAATCCTCAAAATCAGACATATGGATTTTGACTCATAATTTTCCTATATATATATATATATATTTCATCACTGTTTGGTCTAATCAGTTAGTGCCGCCAGAGCAGTGATGCACATGCATACATATATATTGCTTGCCATCCTAATGGGACTTGCACTAGCCTCCCAACTGAGAATTTAAAAATGAATAAATATCTCTGCATGAGAAAGATATACTTCATTCTATTAAACGCATGTTTAAACAAAGGCCCAAAATTACAAGTGTTAAAAATAAAAACCCTATACGAAGCAAGCTTTTTCTAAACCTGTTATTATCATATTTCATTGAATAAATTTATATAACATATATACTTCCAAGAGAAAAAGATCACGATCCTCGTTAATTTTTAAATTTTTTTAAATAATTTGTGAAGACTCATTGTGATTAATATACAATAAAAATGATATTAAAAGTGATTTCATATGAAAGTAATATTGTATATTAATTAATTACAATGTGCTACCTCTATATGATGTAAAAAAAGAGTTAGTGAAATTCGTTGGGTCTCACTTATATGTGGGTGTTTTTTTATAGTGTTGTTACCAAACCACACATAGCACAAGTTATACAACTGCTGGTAATCTGGTACTAAAAGTGTTGGCAAGAACCACATGGGGGTAGACATTCTCAAATGGCAACGGCAGAAACTTTTGAAATCTTAACGCAAGCCATCAATTTCAGGCCCTAATGACATTTACAAAAGAGAGTTTGTCTAATAAAGCATTAAAAAGGCAGACCAACTGACAGGAGAGAATTAAATTTATAGTCAATCCCGTTAAATAATACAAATAAGAAAATTTTTATAAAATTCTTAAAGAATGTAACAATAATTATGATTGGTGCCACCTAGTATACTATGTTAATAACGTAATAGTAGGGATGTCCATGGGTCAGGTTGTAAAGACCACCGTCAACTAGTAAGGGAGGCTGGATCGAACAAATCAAATTCTCATTAAGTGATGGTCAAATTCAGATGGTTCTGGTAACAATGGAGAGAGGCGGAGCAATGACAAATATCTTAACATATCCAACGGAGATCTCACCAGATCTAGTGAGGCCTTTGCTAGGTTTGATTAGATTTGTAGCATGAATTGGGGGATCTTCGTTGAATTTCACTAGAAAAGTCATTGGACTTGGTAGAACTCATCAAATTTTAGGGTTTTCATAATTGGATTGGGTAGAGTCGGATTTTGGAAAGAGAGACCCGCTAATCGATCTACCGCATTAGTTTTTGAAGGCAGAGACCCGTTAGAATCGTTGGATCAGGTGGCAATCAGCTCAGGTCGGTCGGATGGCTCGGATTGGTTGGATGGGCGGGTCTACTGGACAGCCCTACATAATAGATAAATTTTTATATTATTTTCTCATGTTGTGTTTATAAGTAGATAAATCAGTTTTTGAAGTTGAAGTATATATAGTAAAACTTGTAAGGTACTTTGCACTTACTTTGTATGTCCTCTGACCAGAGAAAAATGATGTAATTAAGGCTGTGTTTGTTTCGTGTAAAACGTTTTCCGGAAAATATATATTTTCCGGAAATGCTATTTTCCGGAAAAGGAAAATATTTTTAAGTGTTTGGTTAAATTATGAAAATTGTTGTGGAAAATATTTTCATGTGTTTGGATGTATTCTAAAAATGCTATTTTCTGGAAAATTTTTCACATTTTCTCAGCATCCAAACAAATTTTATTACAAAAAATTTCAACATCACACCCAATTCAACAACAAATTCCGGCAACAAAAACACAACACAGCAACAACAACAACAACAACAATAAATTCCGGCAACAACAATCGGTTATCCAAAAAAAAAAAAAACAACAACAACAACAACACAACAACAACAACACAACGCAAATTCCGGCAACAACAACGCAAATTCCGGCAACAATCCTTGCGGTCAAGCCACTGGGTTTGATTGGATCGTTGCGGTGCGACTCGCTTGGTCTCGCCGGCCACTGGGTTCGATCGGATCGTTGCGGTGCGACTCGCTTGGTCTCGCCGGCGCGGTGCGACTCGCTGGGTCTAGTCGGCGCGGTGCGACTCGTGGGTCTAGACCGGAGCTTGGAGGTTGTCGGTCTGGACCGGAGCTTGGAGCTTGGAGCTTGGAGCTTCCTCGTCGGTATGATCCTTACCTTAAGCTGTCGGTCTGGACCGGATCGGAGCTTGTGTGGACCGGAGCTTGGAGCTTGGAGCTTGGAGACTTGCTGCTGAATGCGTGTGAAAGAGCTTGGAGAGTTGCTGTGTGAGCTGTGTGAGAGAGAGTTGCTGTGTGAGAGAGCTTGGAGAGTTGAGAGAGCTTGGAGAGTTGCTGTGTGAGAGAGCTCTCTTTTCCGGAAATTGGTTTAAGGGAAAATAAAAGGTGAAATGGTTTTCCGCCTGAGGAGGGGTTATTTTTGGTCAAGGCTGTAATTATTTTCCGTTGACTCAATTTTCCTAAGCAGCCAAACACCCAAATTTTACGGAAATTGTTTTCCAGAAGTAGTTTGAAGTCAAAACAAACACAGCCTAACAGAAACCTTCCAATATCCTATTTTCTTCTTTCCTTTCCGTGCTTGCTTTTTTACATGAACAGTGAATCCCATTGGGATCCTTTAATATGTGAGAGGAAGAGGTACTGTTCTTGACCTACTGAATAGTTACTTATTTTCTACAAAAAGTTATTCACAAATGGAATGTGCAAAATTCAATATAGTGATGCCAATTCCTTATCCATAACTTGTATGTTGAAGAAACGTGCCAATGCATCATGTCAGCCGTGACCAAAGTACCAAACCGACTGGTACGTACTGTACCAGAAAAATGAACTCCTAAAGAAAGAGTACGAGTTCCCCCTCCAACCACACAGAAGATAAATTGTGGAGTAATTTATTTGGGCCAATGCATGCATGTTCATCAGCATCAGTTGAAATACTGGAGCCAAGTGGACCACCTCTATCAATGGGATGGCCACTAATCCTCAAAATCAGATATATGGATTTTGACTCATAATTTTCCTATATATATATATATATTTCATCACTGTTTGGTCTAATCAGTTAGTGCCGCCAGAGCAGTGATGCACATGCATACATATATATTGCTTGCCATCCTAATGGGACTTGCACTAGCCTCCCAACTGAGAATTTAAAAATGAATAAATATCTCTGCATGAGAAAGATATACTTCATTCTATTAAACGCATGTTTAAACAAAGGCCCAAAATTACAAGTGTTAAAAATAAAAACCCTATACGAAGCAAGCTTTTTCTAAACCTGTTATTATCATATTTCATTGAATAAATTTATATAACATATATACTTCCAAGAGAAAAAGATCACGATCCTCGTTAATTTTTAAATTTTTTTAAATAATTTGTGAAGACTCATTGTGATTAATATACAATAAAAATGATATTAAAAGTGATTTCATATGAAAGTAATATTGTATATTAATTAATTACAATGTGCTACCTCTATATGATGTAAAAAAAGAGTTAGTGAAATTCGTTGGGTCTCACTTATATGTGGGTGTTTTTTTGCTCAAATTATGTAAAATCAGCCACTTTTTCATTTTGCACAATTATGCACAAATTGATGTAATTGCTCTAACCTTTATAAAAGTAAGAATAGGATGGACATGACAAAGATACATCACACATATTTAAGTAAATGGGCGAATAAGCCAAACAAAACGTAAGGAATCAGAATTTGGCAGAAAAGACTAGCATGCAGCCTTGTTTTTTCTCTGCCAGAAGAAAGCTAGTGGAATTGGGATCATTATTGTAGTAAGATATGATGTTCTGTTTTTTCATTCTACAGGGAGAGCTCGTGAAGGTTATACAGTAGCCTGAGAATTAGCATGTTGTAAAATAAAGAGCATATAAAATTGGCGAAGAGTGTAAAGAGAAGCAGAAGCAACAGAGCAAAGCAAACACAAGGGGAGTAAATGGTTTAACCGGCCTACCTCCACGGTAGAAATCTTAAAAATTTAAATAGTTACATGTGTAAAGATTAGAGTTAGCTCTAGCTGGATTGACAATATATTGAGTTTTTTGGACCATTTCATAGAAGAGCAATGATAATCACAGTGTGTACCTATACACATTGCAATCGTGTTTTGAAAATATGATTTTATCTAAAATTGTAAAATCGCATTCAATTATAACTGAAATCCCGCATGCTTATACAACTGTGTAATTAGCTGTGTGTAATTCTAATTAACCTTTGTAAACCCGTAAATAAATCCATGTCTTTTAGCATTGCAATAGACCAAAAAATTTGTCAGGCACGAATGGAGGAAGGATGCTTTCAAAATGGTGTGGGTCCTATTAGGCCAAATCACCTGATGAGGTGATCATAAGTCATATCCATCCAAACTGGCTTGCATTTGTTGGGAATTAGAAAAATTGTCCTCATGGTGAACTGCAGCCAGCTGGAATCTGTGGAACAAAGCAGACAATACAAATTAGGGAATTTAACATTACCTGCCTAGTAAACTATCAAGTTCAAATATATAATCCCAAGGAAATGTCTTCTTCCATAACCTCCCAATAAAAATATGAGTTTCTCCCTTGTGTGTGTTTCTTAAAAAAAAAAAAAAAGCTATGAAGCAATTGCAATAGTCCTTTGAAATTCAAAAATAAACAGTACCATTTAGACTATTAATAATAAGTATTTAATCACTGCAGTTAGGATTTCTATCAAATTTTATCGAAATTCAAGTTTCAATCACACTTTTGAATTTTTTTTATTATTTACTTTTATATTAAATTTGATGAAATCTTAAGCATGCGATAGAAATTGGGTAGTACTAAAAGTTAATAGAACATTGTTAGTTTTGAAGTTTAGATAACAATACAACTATATTTTTTTTTTTTTTAATTTGATGGAATCTTAAGCATGCAATAGAAATTGAGTAATACTAAAAGTTAATAGAACATTGTTAGTTTTGAAGTTTAGATAACAATACAATTATAAATTTCAGTTAACTCAATTGGTAAAAATTTTTGTTCTCAAATAAGAAATTGAGAGTTTAATCATCAGCCTAACTACATTATAAATAAATTACTTTTGCTTAATGATAAAGAATAATCATCAGAAACGAATAGCATAAATTAAAACTCTATCATTTCCATCAACTTCAATCCAAAATCAATTAGATGATAGGAAGAGAGTTTAAATCTCCTGTTTATAAATGACTTAAAAAAATAAAGTTGAGAACTAGTGGAAAAATATCGTACAATCTTTGCGAGCATGAGGGAAAAGTAAAAGTATTGATTCCCGTTACACACAAGATAACGAATCTAAAAGGTGGTTTCCATTAGAATTCAGGGATCGATCGCTTTTTGGGGGAATTCTTTGTGTTACTTTGCTTTTTGGGCTTTTGGTGTGCCAATCGTTTGGAGGAATTTAATCCTCGTTTTAGACCTTGACTCATTGCTTTTGAATGACTTCTTCTTTATAATTAAATATGCTTACAAAAAATATAGAAAAGAAAAAACTGACACACACACTAACGGTTGTGGGCTTGTGTTGTGCTTCTAAAATGTATGCTCCCACCGAAGTTGATTCTTTGATTAGGCTCATAGCTCCACCTACACTATTCCATTTAACAAATAGATGACTCATGTTCCCACTAAGTTGATTTTACCAACAAAGGTAAATAACTACAATTACAAATAGGAGCTAGAAGAAAGCGAACAATTGAATAAAAACTGTTACACAATCTTTTTTATTTTATTTTATATAAGTGAAATCTTGAGTTAAAGACAATTTCAAAACTAAAATTGTATTTTTAACTCATGATATCAATTCAATAAATATGTGTAATTGTGTGTGTAATAGGGTGTATATAACAAACATAAAGAATACATTCTCTCTTCACACAACATTTCATGACAATGAAAGTGAGGAAACCTAAGATCATACCTAAGCCTATTTAATAAATAGGAGCTTGATGAAAGTGAGGAAAACAGTAAAAACTGTTACACACCCATTTTTTGAACTGAAATTGTGAGCCAAAGACACAATTTCAAAACTAAAATTATGTTTTTAACTCATGATACTAATTCAAAAATGTGTGTGTTCGTAATAGGGTGTGTATAACAAACACTACCGCGAAGAATATATTCTCTCTTCACACAACATTTCACAACAATGAAAGTATGGAGACCTAAGATCATACCTAAGCCTGTTTAACAAATATATAAAATTAATTCATTAAAACTTTTAAAAAGAAATATTCTCACTTTCAAACCATGGGTTTCAATAACTAAAATTAGCGGAAACCTACCTAAACTAAGCTTGAGATCTACTTGGTAACTAAAGAGTATTTCAAGTGAATGTCACACAAGTATTTTAATTTAAGAAAGCTCAAAAAGATGACACTTGGAGCTTGGTCATATGTTAGAACAATTTTTAATAAATATGTTTGAGATATTAAGGTCCAATCCTAGTCAAGGTTGAAAGTTATTATATAACTTTAGTATATGTTCATTGTATTTAATCCTACTTAGAGTGCAAGGTAAATAATCATAATTGTTCTTGGAATGCAAGTGAAGTGATTAAAATTCAACTTGTAGTGCAAATATTATATAATTGAGTTAGTTTAGGGTTTCTCTAAGATTTAGCCTATATACTAAAAATATACTTCAACTAATTTGTTGTAAAGTCTAGAGCTTATTAGTAAAAAATTATCCATAAAGGATTTTTCATTTACTGCAAACATATGCTCTAAGGTTGAACCACGCTAATTCTATGTTTGCTTTTTTACTTCTTCTTTTTTTCCATATTTTCTTATATACTTTATCATCATATTCAAACAAAATCCCTCCTTTTGTTTCAAACATATTAAAACTGTGACTTACCTTTTTTCTAATCAACACGGTGTTAGAGGTATATTTTATCTTTTTATAATATGATATCAAATCTATGTTTATGTGGTCTCTATTAATCCATATCTCTAATAGTTACATCTAGGGATTCTTTTCTTGCCATTGCTGCTAGCCATTTTGTAGGGCTCATCATAGTCTTCTTTTTTCTTTTCTTTTTTTGGTGAATAATGTCTAGATTCTCTCTTCCATTAGTATGCCTATCACAATTACAGTCCAATATTCACCAAGGTGTGCCAAGTGTCAAACCACCGAGAGCAGATGGTAGATGTTTCTTCCTCTCTCACCCTTGTTGTGAGCCACACTTATTGGCCCGGTCTTGATTTATCCCTGCAGTCGCGGATAGCATCCTAAAATCTTCATAAATGTATTTCTCAAATATTATATTTCATGACAAAATGATTTTTTTGATTTCAACAACATTCAAGGCATGCGTCCACTACAACGAAAGTAGGCTACGGTGACAAAACTTTTTGTCACAATATGTCCTTATTTTGTCGTTGAAAACATATGGTGATGAAACCGCATTTTGAAGAAAGACGTATTTCTTCTAAACCTCGTCCTCAAATTTCCTTTTGATCACGCATCTGCAAACATCTTGATTGAGTATCACAAGCCACACTAATCGATCTCCTCTAAAAACCAATTTTTAGTCATGTATCTTTATCATCTTTATGCTGCGTTAATCCTATTGCATCTCTTATTGGTAGCTTTTTTTTCTTCTTTCTTTTAGGTATGCATCTCTGATGTCTTCAAACGTAATTTTTCATACCATGTCTATGATTAGTAGCTCCACAAGAATGATATGCACTATGCTCAACATTCAAGCCACAATCATTGCGAACATCTGACCTTCGTTCCAACTTGTTATTTGTGCTTCATTTAATATGGTTTTGCTTGATCCACTCTACGTCCAATTTAGTTACGCATTCCTTCAAAGTCTCACATTTTGTCCAAACTTAAGTTGTCTTCAAAGAAAATGGCTCGTTAGGTATTTAGCCTTTTCTTTTAAGCAGTAGTTGCTATTGAATTACATTGTCAATTCGGTTTTTATAAGGCCGAATTGCACTATCATTTTTGCTTTTGTCATCTCAAATATAACTCAACAATTACATTGTTTTACCGAATTATTTCTTTTTTTCTCTTTCCACCAAATAACGTCACCTATAAACAATATTTCTTTCTCCTTTTTTTATGGCTATTTTGTATTCACTCCTTTGCTTTGTTTTATTTTATAAATCTCCATGTAATAAAAAAAAAAAGTTTCTTATTTGATTTTAATTAATATAATATAAGATTATATGTGATAAAGAGTATATGTGATAGAATCAATACACAATAAAGGGTAGATGTTGATTTTGATTTTGATTTTGGCTGCAGATATAAATTGAAGATGATGGTAATGTGTTCCAAACCTTTTGTTTTTCAGAAAGAAGATGTCCGTGAAGTGATTAGACTATATATAATATATAGACAGACATACAGAAAATGTAAGGGGTAGTTCTTCCTTTTTTGTGTGTGAATGCAATGCATCATACGTGGCATTTATTTGGCACTAATTAAGCTAAGCTCCCCAACCACATTCTCCTCAACATTGCAGAAATCAAGAGAGGGAGTGAAGTGAGTTAGAGAGCACAAGCCTCAAATTTGGGTCAGTATGGTGGTCTCTCTGTTGCTGAGATTTATTTACTCACCACCTCCATCACTTTTCGTAATGGCCATGTCAGTTTTGAGCTCAACATCATTGGCTTATCATGGGTTCTCGGAAGTTATTAGACTATATATAATACATAGACAGACATACAGAAAATGAAAGGGTAGTTCTTCCTTTTTTGTGTGGGTAAAAAAAAAAAAGCAGGCTATAGCCATGTTTTTAAAACGTGGCTATAGTTTCTAAAAATGTGGCTATAGGTCAATTTGGTCTCCAATTGCGTTTTTTATAGCCACGTTTTTAGCCATTGCCTAAAACCTGTAACTATAGGTTTATAGCTGCATTTTTATCCGTTGCCTAAAACCTATAACTATAGGTCTAACAGGTCTATAGCCGCGTTTTTTCAAATACGACTATAGGTTGGGACCTATAGTTGCGTTTTAGAAAATGTGGCCATAGGACATATTTCAGCCACGTTTTCAAAATGTGGCTATAGGAGAGGGAGTGAAGTGAGCTAGAGAGCACAAGCCTCAAATTTGGGCTAGTATGGTGGTCTCTCTATTGTTGAGATTTATTTACTCACCACCTCCATCACTTTTCGTAATGGCCATGTCAGTTTTGAGCTCAACATCATTGGCTTATCATGGGTTCTCGGAAGTTATTAGACTATATATAATACGTAGACAGACATACAGAAAATGAAAGGGCAATTCTTCCTTTTTTGTGTGGGTAAAAAAAAATCAAGTTATAGCCGTGTTTTTAAAATGTGGCTATAGTTCCTAAAAATGTGGCTATAGGTCAATTTGGTCTCCAATTGCGTTTTTTATAGCCACGTTTTTAGCCATTGCCTAAAACTTGTAACTATAGGTTTGACAGGTCTGTAGCCGCATTTTTTCAAATACGACTATAGGTTGGGACCTATAGTTGCGTTTTAGAAAACACGGCTATAGGACATATTTCAATTGCATTTTCAAAATGTGGCTATAGGAGAGGGAGTGAAGTGAGCTAGAGAGCACAAGCCTCAAATTTGGGTTAGTATGGCGGTCTCTCTGTTGCTGAGATTTATTTACTCACCACCTCCATCACTTTTCATCATGGCCATGTCAGTTTTTGAGCTTAACATCATTGGCTTATCTTAGGTTCTCGGAAGTTACAGGACAACACTTGAATTACTCCAAATTTTGGAATGTAGATTCTTCCAAATTTGCAATAAAGCAAATTAAACTTTCTAGTAGAACAGGCATGCTCATACTCTATACTCCAGCATTTCTTGCTGCTTTCACATCCTTTGTGCTTTTCCCGCATAAGTATTTTTGATCTCTATTGCTTGATTTAGCTCTAGCCCTTCATTATTTTAAGTGTGCGTTTGGATATTGCTTATTTTGCTGAAAACTGAAAACACTGTAGTAAAATAATTTTTAAATATGTGAATAGTGTCGTGGGGTCCATTTTTAATGAATGTTTTATTGAAAAATCGTATCAGTAAGTTCTACCGGTGGGTAGTAATAAGAAGTCGAGCGTGGGGGCTTGTAAGTCTTATTGTATGAACTTTGATTCTTTCAAGATAGTGGATTCAAGTTTACCTTGATGATAGCTAGGTTAAATCCTCCCCAGGTTTTTTACCGATTTGGTTTTCCTAGGTCATCATATTTTTGTGTTATTTATATTTTCGCTGGTATATACTTGATATGATTGTTTGATTGTGATAACCTAGATTTGCATAATTTGACCAAGTTAATCACTTGGCTAATTAACTAGGTTAATCTGGTTGTGCTAAGGGGTCTAAAAACTGTTCAGTTTTATACTTAAAAATTTTATTTTAGTTAAACTATAATTTTCAATTATAAATCATGTTTATATATTTATAAATATTTTTTAAAATTATAAATGATTACTAGAAAATATCCATTTAGATATGAAAATATTTAAAGAAGAAGAGAAAAATAGAAAAACAAATTGAATCTCAAAAGGAATCTATAGATAAATTTGTTATTAATATTAAACAATACACAAAATTTTTTTTGGGTGAAACTATAACAAATGAACAAGAAATCCATTAAAAATTTTTAGAAGATAATAATGAATATAGTTTTAATTAAATAAATAGTATTTAATTAATTAATATTTAAATATAATAAATAAAATAAAAAGCCCACTTAAAGTTTTCGCCTTAGGCTTCAAAATTTGTTGAGCAGGCTTGACTTAAACTTTTGTGTGTATTTTCTCTTTTATGCTTCCACTCATCATTCAATCATCACACACAATTACATAACAATTTTAAGGTGGCTCTACTTGGAGCCTAGGGGGTTCAAATGAACCCCTGAACTGGCCCAAAAAAAATAGTAATATGTTTTACTCTTTTTTTTTTTTCTTTTTTTTCATTTTAACCCCCTAAAATAAAAATTTGAACACCCCTAACTCTAGATATTTTTTAAGCCCGGCTGAAATAAGTTTGAATATAATCATGTTAACAATATCTTAGTTTTTTTAAACACAAAAAATGCTCAGTAACAAACCAATTTGATCTAAAATTTGGAAAAAAAAAATTAATAAGCCCAACAACAAAAGTAGAAATTTTTTTATCTTAAACCTTAGAAAAAACCCAGTTATATCTTAATAAATTTGAAATAAACCAATCAAATAGAAGATCAATGGATGAATGATTGTTTAACTGTGTGCATTGAAAAAAATTCACATATTGAGTGAGCAACCTATTTTCTTGGAAAACTTCTAATTAAAAAGAATGGTCAAAGCTCACAACGATAAATCTGTATAACTATAGGATTAAAAGATTTTTTTTATTAAAAAAAAAAAAAAGATTAAAGGTTTCTAATGAGATATTCGATCTACATGCATGTTGGATATGAAGTTGTTGTTCTTGTTTGCGTCGTACATATTACTATATATTGCTGCCAGTTAAAACATGTATAATACCTGGAATATCTCTAACCTTTTTTTCCAACTCTAACAAATATATTTGTTGCATAAAATAAACATAGTTTTTATGAAGAATTAAAAAGTTAAATTGAAGAAACAAAATGGAATAAGATGAATGTGATCATCTTTGTGCTTGCGTTGTTCGTTTTTCCTTTTTGTTAAGTTTCTTCTAATTTTTTTTTTTCTTCAAAGGTTTCTTCTTCTTTTTTTTTCTTTTTTTTTTGATAGGAAAAAAGGTTTCTTCTTATTATATGTCGTCTCAAAATTACAAATTAAAAAAAGTTAGATGTAAATTTCTTTTTTTAGCGAACATTTTAATATTTTGATTGTTATTTACATCTAACCTTAGTATCATGACTTTCTTTGAGTAATAGCTGTACAAAAATCGATAATTGATTTATAAAATAAGTACGAAATTTAACTTTGCAATTATAAAAAAAATTAAATAAAATAAATAAATAAAAAGAAGAAGGAGAAAACGGCATCTTGAGTTTGAAATGTAGGTGTGAATGCATTAGATTCCAACGACACCATCTTTCCGTACATGTCCAAGTGAATTTCACCATATCCCTAATGCGCCATTCCTTCCTATAAATAGAAAACCCTGAGGCGTGTGTCTTTCACACTCCTTCATATTCAATACCATTTTATTTCTACTTGTATATAGCATGGAAAGGAAACTTCTTCTTCCTTCTTTTTCTTTTCTTTTTTTTTTTTTTTTTTTTTCACGCTTGAATCAAAGAATAGAAATATGCTAAGATTCAAGATGCTTCAAGTTAAATCAAATGGACATAGTGGAGTAGGACTCTGAATTGTTAAAATTAGTGCCGCTCTAGGGTTTTTTTTAGATGGGTCAATAAGAAACATAAATTATACAAAATTTAAAAAAAGAGAACTTGAATACATTAGAAAAAATAATATAAAAACTAAAAACTAAAACTGAAATACGTAAAGTTTTACAATTGTTTTCTACGATATTTCATATTATAAAATTGTTGCATGATATCTTCATTAATATCAATCCTATGAACTACATCTTTTTCAATGCACACAGTTAAACAATCATTCATCCATTGATCTTCTATTTGATTGNTGTTAAAACAGCTCAGCAAAATGCTTCCCTGCATCAAGGAGAAGTTCATTCTGCTAATCAAATCAGTTCACAACTCCAAGATAACCAAGGCATCGATCAAACAGCTGCTATGATCATGATTGAAGCAATGCCTCACTATGATCAGGTATTGTACTCAATGCAGTAGATGATGCCACGTATGCAAGGATATTGGGAGGTGATTGAACACGTGAGCATGAGCTGGAATGTTGCTGTAACAGATTTTCCTTTATTTTAGGGAGTTAGTTATTTGATAGTTTTGCTAACTGCCTTAACCTCTGTATATAAGTATAGAATCAGAACTTGTATGTATTAAGTGGTATTCATTTCATTCTTTCAATCAATAAGAGCTTCAGTTTCTATTTAGATTGAGAGCACAAAACTTGAAACATGCAATAGAAATTGAGTAATACTAAAAGTTAATAGAACATTGTTAGTTTTTAAGTTTAGATAACAATACAATTATAAATTTCAATTAACTCAATTGGTAAAAATTTTTGTTCTCAAATAAGATATTGAGAGTTTAATCACCGGCCTAACTACATTATAAATAAATTGTTTTTGCTTAATGATAAAGAATAATCATCAGAAACGAATAGCATAAATTGAAACTCCATCATTTCCATCAACTTTAATCCAAAATCAATTAGATGATAGGAAGAGAGTTTAAATCTCCTGTTTATAAATGACTTAAAAAAATAAAGTTGAGAACTAGTGGAAAAATATCGTACAAATCTTTGCGAGCATGAGGGAAAAGTAAAAGTATTGATTCCCGTTACACACAAGATAACGAATCTAAAAGGTGGTTTCCATTAGAATTCAGGGATCGATCGCTTTTTGGGGGAATTCTTTGTGTTACTTTGCTTTTTGGGCTTTTGGTGTGCCAATCGTTTGGAGGAATTTAATCCTCGTTTTAGACCTTGACTCATTGCTTTTGAATGACTTCTTCTTTATAATTAAATATGCTTACAAAAAATATAGAAAAGAAAAAACTGACACACACACTAACGGTTGTGGGCTTGTGTTGTGCTTCTAAAATGTATGCTCCCACCGAAGTTGATTCTTTGATTAGGCTCATAGCTCCACCTACACTATTCCATTTAACAAATAGATGACTCATGTTCCCACTAAGTTGATTTTACCAACAAAGGTAAATAACTACAATTACAAATAGGAGCTAGAAGAAAGCGAACAATTGAATAAAAACTGTTACACAATCTTTTTTATTTTATTTTATATAAGTGAAATCTTGAGTTAAAGACAATTTCAAAACTAAAATTGTATTTTTAACTCATGATATCAATTCAATAAATATGTGTAATTGTGTGTGTAATAGGGTGTATATAACAAACATAAAGAATACATTCTCTCTTCACACAACATTTCATGACAATGAAAGTGAGGAAAACTAAGATCATACCTAAGCCTATTTAATAAATAGGAGCTTGATGAAAGTGAGGAAAACAGTAAAAACTGTTACACACCCATTTTTTGAATTGAAATTGTGAGCCAAAGACACAATTTCAAAACTAAAATTATGTTTTTAACTCATGATACTAATTCAAAAATGTGTGTGCGCGTAATAGGGTGTGTATAACAAACACTACAGTGAAGAATATATTCTCTCTTCACACAACATTTCACAACAATGAAAGTATGGAGACCTAAGATCATACCTAAGCCTGTTTAACAAATATATAAAATTAATTCATTAAAACTTTTAAAAAGAAATATTCTCACTTTCAAACCATGGGTTTCAATAACTAAAATTAGCGGAAACCTACCTAAACTAAGCTTGAGATCTACTTGGTAACTAAAGAGTATTTCAAGTGAATGTCACACAAGTATTTTAATTTAAGAAAGCTCAAAAAGATGACACTTGGAGCTTGGTCATATGTTAGAACAATTTTTAATAAATATGTTTGAGATATTAAGGTCCAATCCTAGTCAAGGTTGAAAGTTATTATATAACTTTAGTATATGTTCATTGTATTTAATCCTACTTAGAGTGCAAGGTAAATAATCATAATTGTTCTTGGAATGCAAGTGAAGTGATTAAAATTCAACTTGTAGTGCAAATATTATATAATTGAGTTAGTTTAGGGTTTCTCTAAGATTTAGCCTATATACTAAAAATATACTTCAACTAATTTGTTGTAAAGTCTAGAGCTTATTAGTAAAAAATTATCCATAAAGGATTTTTCATTTACTGCAAACATATGCTCTAAGGTTGAACCACGCTAATTCTATGTTTGCTTTTTTACTTCTTCTTTTTTTCCATATTTTCTTATATACTTTATCATCATATTCAAACAAAATCCCTCCTTTTGTTTCAAACATATTAAAACTGTGACTTACCTTTTTTCTAATCAACACGGTGTTAGAGGTATATTTTATCTTTTTATAATATGATATCAAATCTATGTTTATGTGGTCTCTATTAATCCATATCTCTAATAGTTACATCTAGGGATTCTTTTCTTGCCATTGCTGCTAGCCATTTTGTAGGGCTCATCATAGTCTTCTTTTTTCTTTTCTTTTTTTGGTGAATAATGTCTAGATTCTCTCTTCCATTAGTATGCCTATCACAATTACAGTCCAATATTCACCAAGGTGTGCCAAGTGTCAAACCACCGAGAGCAGATGGTAGATGTTTCTTCCTCTCTCACCCTTGTTGTGAGCCACACTTATTGGCCCGGTCTTGATTTATCCCTGCAGTCGCGGATAGCATCCTAAAATCTTCATAAATGTATTTCTCAAATATTATATTTCATGACAAAATGATTTTTTTGATTTCAACAACATTCAAGGCATGCGTCCACTACAACGAAAGTAGGCTACGGTGACAAAACTTTTTGTCACAATATGTCCTTATTTTGTCGTTGAAAACATATGGTGATGAAACCGCATTTTGAAGAAAGACGTATTTCTTCTAAACCTCGTCCTCAAATTTCCTTTTGATCACGCATCTGCAAACATCTTGATTGAGTATCACAAGCCACACTAATCGATCTCCTCTAAAAACCAATTTTTAGTCATGTATCTTTATCATCTTTATGCTGCGTTAATCCTATTGCATCTCTTATTGGTAGCTTTTTTTTCTTCTTTCTTTTAGGTATGCATCTCTGATGTCTTCAAACGTAATTTTTCATACCATGTCTATGATTAGTAGCTCCACAAGAATGATATGCACTATGCTCAACATTCAAGCCACAATCATTGCGAACATCTGACCTTCGTTCCAACTTGTTATTTGTGCTTCATTTAATATGGTTTTGCTTGATCCACTCTACGTCCAATTTAGTTACGCATTCCTTCAAAGTCTCACATTTTGTCCAAACTTAAGTTGTCTTCAAGATTCTATATTAATTAAATTTGAAATATCAAAGTACAACCTTAGCGAAGACTCAAGTTTATGATATAAGTCTAGTATACGTTTGTTGTATCGAAATTATGCAAGAAAAATAATCATAATCTTACTTGAAGTGCAAATATCGTAATTTCTTATTAGTCAATGGTTAGTTTAGGATTTAGCATATTATAAATACCATCCAACTGCATTGTAAAAAATAGAGAGTAAGAGTAAAATAATAATCTTCAAGAACTTTCTACTTTGAATGTAGACCACTAAGCCAAGCCAAGCCATTTTATCTCCCTAAATTCTTTCTTTCTTTGCATGCGTTTTATTTTTCTATATATATAATATATGTTTTTCATATCCCTAATTACCATTATATCTTGTCTTTCCTTTCTATCATTATATCAAAGTTATGGATCTTGTTATTTTTTTTATATAATTTAATGTGATGCTTTATCTACATGAGGAGAACTAAGATTCAAATTTCCTCTTCCCTTATTTATTGTAACAATTAAATTATATAAATATAAATATATATACATATATATATATATAATTCATTCATTATTTTTTTTTAACAAATTAATAACTCCAAAAACCTATGCAAATTGATTTGTACAGTTTTATGAGCCTTCTAGTTCAATTAATTAACACATTCTATTTTTTTCAAAAGAGACATATAAGATTCAAATCTCTTTTTTCCAATTACAATTATTGAATTATATATTTTAAAAAAAATATAAACCAATAACAAAAAAAGTAATTCTGATATTCATTTTATTCTATTTAATACATGTTAAACTGATGACCTCACCATTCACTCTATTATTATAAAGAAAAGGATGAGTCATCGATGATGATTCACAGTTCTTGCCATTAATCTTTAATCACAGTGTTAATAAGCTCAGTTTAATGTTGGAGTTATTAGGACTTTTTATATTCGACCAAAAAGAAGAAAGGACAACCCTACTTGCGTTGCAGAAACAAAACAACAATAACGTTCTACAAATCAACAATAACCTAAGGTTACTCTCTTCCTTCTTTTTTGACTTGGAGCTACTTTCTACACTTGATCTTTACGTTTTAATTTATTGTTTTTATTGTCTAAACTCTAAACCACTACCCCTTCGTGAACATGAAAACGATATTTAATGGATTTACACTTTAGAAGTTCGACTAATGAATTGTATAAACTTCTGGGAATTGAAGTACAATTTATAATATTTATTCTCTCTAACTCTCTAGCTAGCTAGTAGGGTGTGCTACTATATATGCTTTGCTCACTGATTCACCAATATAAAAACTTAGTGACCAGCGCAACAAAGCTACACCTTTATGCCTGAATATCTAAATCTTTTTTGGCTGTCACATAAGATCACAACTTGTGTACACACTTCTGTATTTGCATATATTATAACTTAAGATTGTTATTATTGGCTTTAATTATTGCTGCCTTTACAAAAAGCACGTCAACTCACTTTGTTCATGACCAACTTTCAAAAAGCTTGTGGTGCACGTAACATACTAGAGCTCGCCTTTGATTGATAGCTAGCTAATTGCAGTGGAGGCCTTGGCCCCAGCTTAGCTCAGGCATTTCATGATATCTGCAACCTTTAGAGTGTGTTAATTAAGGGCTCTTTTTGATATTCTGAGGGTAATATCGAGCCAGAGGAGAAAGTATGTATGTGTTGCCAAAGGAAATTCTGTGAATACCAGAGGAGATCTTAACTTGATAGTCTTTTAACATCTTATCTAGAAATCTCATATCGAATCCCACCCATGTCGGAAATTGAGAGATTTAACAGAGGAAATGACTACCTATATATTTTGTAGAGACAGGATTTTATGCACCTGGCATTCGTTTCGGCTTTTTTTGATTCCCTGTCATTCTAAAGATAGCATGCAATTAGTGCAGATATTTTTCTTACCCAATGGTTTTAATGATACCAGTGGGCTGTGAAAAAACCGTCTTACTCGCCAACTTGCCCGGTCCAAACCGACCCAATCCAATCCATGCAAGTGTATTAAGTGAGGCCGGTCGGGTTAAGTTGATAGGTCGGGTTAAGTTGATAGATAAATAATTTTATATAGTAGGTCAGGTTGACTAGAATATTGGGATATTTCTAATCTGCCCCAGTTCGACCTGCTCACCTCTCTATCTCTCTCTAGTTTAATTTAAGTTTCACCTGATGTAACTTTAAGTAATATTATATCACCAAATATTTTTTAATTAGATGTAAATTTTGATAAATCTATCTTTAGATTACATTATCTTTGTATATTCTTCATACTTACAAAATTTAAAGATGAATAAAGATCAATAGTCATGTCATCAATCGATTTTTAAATTCAAGTTTTTGTAGTTTAAAATAATGCATTAAAAATGAGTTTATGAATTGAATGATAAATTACATCAGATTGATATGAAAATTGACATGCATGTTAAGAACATATAGAATATGTAATTCAATTGTTAGATTTTCAAAATATGAATTCAATAACAGGTTATTTGGTGATATAAGATTACTTAGAATTACACAAACTATAACTTAAACCCAATCCACACCCCTCTCCCCTCCCCCCCCCCCCACACGCGCGTGCGACACACACACACACACACACACATATATTATTACTATTTAAGGGGTTTCTCTTGTTTGAGATGAACATTTTGTTGGTTCAAAAATATTCCTACTCTCCTAAGTTTAAGTAAAGACAAAACTAAAGAATAATCTAATGAAAGTACATTTTTAACTCCTACTAAAATGTTGCTTACAAAATAGGACAATTCTTTGTTCATAAATTTAAACTACTTTAACTTCCCATATTCCTTCAATCACTAAGCTCACATTTTCTTTTTCTTCTTTTTATTTTTTTATTTTTTGTGTGCGGTTTCCTTACTTAGTCTCACGTTTTTTTCGTTTTTATTTTTTTGTGTTTTGTTTTTATTTTATCAATCTCTTCTTCCTTATTTTGAATTAAAAAAAAAAATACTTCAACTATAAAACTGTATTATTATAACTTCATAATATCCATCAATTTAGGTACTACTATATATCTTCATTTTTTCTGAATTGCAACCTAGTGCCCAAAATAAAACATAAATAAATGTCTGTCTTTATTTTACAAAACTTTATAGTTCAGAATTGATTTTCTTTAACTTTAATTCTTTAGGTGTTCAAACTTGAAACACTCTTCTACACTAGAATTGGTGTATATTTCATATAGAAATACAATTTTTTAATGAAAAAATATCCTTTAAACACGTGTGTAGCGCATGTTCAATGGCTAGTATACTTTGTCATGTTGTAAAACTCTGCCTCACATACACACCTACTTTATTTCTCTCATCTCTTTCTCTTTCTTTTTATTTTTATTTTTTCATTTTCACATTTCTCTTCCCTAGCTAATAAACTCCAGTTGCTTTCTCAAAGATTTTATTATTATTCTTACTTTATGTACACGTCTAATTTTAGAGTTTGATATGCTTTTCTTTTCAGTGTTATAAAATTTCAGCTATTTTAATTTAATTGAAATAATTTCATTTAATCAAATGAATTTGCCAACCCACTTAATTTGACAAGTTGACATTGCTAATATTTTCAACCAATCTGTCGAATTTATAGATTGGTTGAAACATTGCCATTTACCCACCCAACCTAAACCATGCGCACCCCTAAATACCACACATTTTACTACATAATATTCTTTTTAATGAGGTTTTTTACTATATAACTTTTATTAACCGATGTATTACCAATCATAAAAAAGTAAGACAAAAATTTAATTCCTCCACATGGGTTTAAAAGAAAATTTCTCTAATTTACCATGTGACCATTGAGAGAACCATCTATATGTTCTTTTAATCAATCACGTGACCTTCTTAATGAGTCATGCATTTGACTTGTTTAATTAATACATGTAAATCATCTTATGAATTGTTACCAATGATGTAGAATAGATCGCCATGGCCTTTTTGGACTCTCACGCGCGCTTGAAATTATCACGCAAGGCAAAAAGACACTAGAAGAAATCATGGGCCTCGGAGTCAAAATCGCATGAAATTTGATAGGTTGAAGCGAAACAATCTTCTAAGCAATAGTCGTTGCTTTGCCATAAGGTACCCCTGAAAATGGTGAATTCCTCCATTTAGGCCCTAAAAAATGCAATTTTGCCATTTATAGTAATTTTTGTTTCCTTAATAACTTTTTACTTAAAAGTCAAAATACGATCCCACTTATTTTGGGACGACCCTTAAGGTCATTATTTTATGATTCTGCATTTAACTTAATTTTTCATTTTTTTATAAATTTCGGTATTTTATCACCTAATTGCGTAATTAGTGTGAATTAAAGTTTTAGACGTTTCCTAATTGTCTTAGGATTTTACTTTTTCAATATTTATATGTTTTGTAGCTGTCAAAGGCAAATCAGATTATTATTAATAAAATACAGACTTTTGTCGAATTCTTTCTCTGGTGAATTCAAGTTTATCACCTTGTGGATTCAGGAAAACCCTCATGAAATCAAAGTTTACTATCCAGAAACTAACAATTTAGTTTTTGTTACATTAAAAGAGTATCGTGTATGTTTTTTTCAAATTTTCATGACATCAATTCACATTTATCATAATCAGTGTGTGAATATATACCGTCATAAAATTTGTATTATGTATAACATTATTTTCCTTACCACGACAGTGGTGCATAATTAGGGGGATCTCTCACTCACATGCACGGAGCGACGGCATCGGCTTTATTTTTTATTCCCATCGTACCGCCAAAGAATAAACATACAATGCAATTGATGCAGACATTTACCAGGATGCACGCTTATCGTCAAGCTAATGTGCAAACCGTCATTTCCTAAGCTACGGACAAAAAAATTGTGTGTAGGATACTGAATCCTCTGAATGTAACTACAATAAGAACTTGTGTGGGATTTTTTTTTTTTTTTTTTTTTGAACTTGTGTGGGATATTGTTCGATCGTTATTTTCAAATTAACAAATGATAAGGTAGAGGAAATTATCATATACGATTGACAACATCATTTAAGAGTTTAAACTTTAAATAACATAGAGACTTCCTATTTTGAGGATATTATCTCTCAAAATTATTTATTTAATACATATGTACTACTGTGCCATAAAAAAAATGTATTACTCTTTATTTATTTTTGGTAATAAAAATATGCATTCTTAAAATACATGTTTTATTGACCATCCATCAATGCATGGTTGTGGCAACTTCACATGTAGAATTCGTACCTCAGATTAGACATGGCAAAATGGGTCAAGATTTCCTGACCCGACTTGTCCCGAAAAATATTTAACTTGAACTCAATTTTTTTGACTTAATACGGGGTGACCCGTGACTTCAATTCGATTTTTGCAGGTCAATTTAACCTGGCCTGTGACTTGAACAATGTTTTAAAATTTTTTTGTTTTTGGTAAAAAAAAAAAAGAAAAAAAAGACAATATTGGTTTAATTGTTTGTTGTGAGTTTTAAGTAAACAATTAAGACATTTTACATAACTGCATACAAATGAATTGAAAAATGAATGGTTGAGACATTCTGTAATGAGTACAGATTTTTATATATCAAATAACAAAACAGAGGCTGAGATAATCTAATTATGGTAGAGTTAAAAACATATATTTAAAATTATAGACATGTATAATAAACATTAATAAGTGTGAAAAGACTGAAGCTAAAGTATCGATGAAATTAGCATAAATTATGAATGCTTAGGCCTATTTTTTTTAACAATTCATGTCTAAAATAAATGGCTTTTCATCAAAATAAATTATGATATTTTCTAGAGTGTATGTTTTTTAATAATGACATGATATTCATAAAAGAGACCATGTATAAATAAGTAATCAAACTTTAATGTATACTCTTAAATTGAAAGAGAATGTCAACCACAATTGATAATAGATTATAAAATTAATTTTCAAGATTATAAATTTCTCATATGATTTTATTCTTTGCCAAATTAGTTATCCAATAATGCATTTGTAATTTTTTTTTATGTTTTAGGATGTTGATATTGTGTAGAAATGAAACTTGTGTATTTGTTTTACTTATTCTCTAAGCTCATTCTTGATATGAGTGGGGAATTCAAAGTAATGTATTTTACATCAAGTAATTTGTTGCGTGATTTTTCGAATGGCAAATACATGTTGTTTTCTTTAAAAAAAAAAAAAAATTCATGTGAAAAATATGGGTCAACTCGACACAAATCAACCCACAACCCGATTGACCCAACCTATTTTCTAACCCGCTTAAAATGACCTTTTTTAATCTGCAACCCAATTGATCTGACTCGAACCCGACCATTTGCCAGGTCTACCTCAGATTGGTGGAAAATTATTACATATTCTAGGAGCATTGCTCCCTCCTTTCACATGAGGGGTGGCCCTAAGCAATGTCTATGTGTGAATTAAAATAAATGACTACCAGGCAATAACAATATTATGGAAAAAAAAAAAAAAAATCAACGACCACCACAGAAACACAACCACACAAGAATATCAAATCTTACTTGGAAAACCCTTCAATGTAAGGAAAAAACCACAGGGCAACTCCCAAAAATATCCATTGTGAAAATAATGATTACAACTCTTAAGTTTATGTCAAACTTGAGTCCACGATAAATTGGATATACAACAAATATATCTCGAGTAAATAAAATATTACCACAAAACCCAGTATCAAGATCTTCCTCTAAACACTCCGACACTCTATGATTGTATCACCCAAATATACCCAAAAATCTGCATGTAATCTTTTTTTTTTTCTCAAAAAAAAAAAGGATCTGCATCTTCGATCATTAGATGCAAATCTGAATTTTTCCTCAAATAAGAACGGATCTACATCTTCATTAGTTGCATGTCTGAATTTTTCTTCAAATAAGAACGGATCTGAATCTTCATTAGATGCAAATCTAAATTTTTCTTCAAATAAAAATGGATATGTATCTTCATTAGATGCATATCTGAATTTTTCTTAAAGAAAAATTGATTTTTATCTTCCTTAGATACAGATCTTTTTTTTTTTTTTTTTTTTAACATAGCAGATTTTAAAATAAACAAAAAGATCATGAATGTTTGTGTTTGTTTTATTTAATTCATGTAGCATAAATTTATTTCATGAATGAAATCCTCTTCCCAAAAATCTCTTTCATATTTTTTGAACATATAAAAATAGATCTGATTTTTTTAATATACAAATCTTTCTTTTTTTTTTTTTTTTTTTTTTTTTTTTTATTTCTCTCCAAAAAAAACTTTTTTTTTTTTTTTTACACAACAAAAATAGATCTAATTTTTCTTCTAAACCAAAATCACTTTTTTTTTACTCACAACAACAAATTTGATTTTTTTTTTTTTTTTAACAAAGAAGAGGACACATTCATAAATAAATTTGTGTGAATTAGTTTATTTCACATGTGCAACGTATCATTCATCTCATGCATAAAAGGGGTATAGTGGTTACAAGAGTCTAGAAGACCAGACTCTATCTGGGTGGAATGGGTGCTTAACACTTTCCCATTCCATAACCTAACCTCCAAATTTAAGTCTTTTGGATAGGTAGATCTAGCCTTATTGTTGTTTTATTTTGGGTAGATTGTAACTTGGACAAAAAGTCATATAATTATTTGGTAGATTGTAACTAGGACCCAAAGTCATGTAATTTTCAATTTTTCAAACATGTATTTTTTTATTCAATCAATGAAAGAAACAATTTAGTCATGTATTTTTAGTTTTTCTTATTTTTTGTATAAAAAAAAATAAGTGGCGACTTTACACCACTTACTCAAAAAGAGATGTGTCTTAAAAAGCACTCAAAAATCTCTCTTTTTTGAGAGGCACTTATGCGGTCTCTCACAGTGTGTCTCCTTTTTCTTTAGCTTTTTCACTTAGGCCAAATTGCCTTACCCTTTGCTTCAGCCAACATTCTTCTTTACTTCAACGTGTCCCACGCTCTTAATGTCAAGTCTCATTAGGTTGGCTTGAAGACTCAAGGGACATGCTCATTAAATGAGCTTTCACATTATGTCCAACATGTGGGCTAGAACCCACGTGTGCCACACACCCAATAGGTGAGACTCACGTAGGAATGACAACGGGTCGAGTTCAGACCGAGTTTTACTATATTCGGACCTGACCCGTGGGCTGAAACCTATGACCTAAACCTAGTCCGTTTATTAAACGAATTTTTCATCCAGGCTCTAGATTTGCCCAACCAAGCCCCGTGGACCCCACGGGCCCCATCCATCTAGGCCTAATTCTCGGCCTCAATCATGGCCCAATCACAATCTATTTTTTTTAAGGCCTAAATGCCAAAAATAGGCCCAATCAGCTTAAAATATGAAAAAAAAAAAAAAAACTTACACTGTGGCATAATTAAGAACCCATGATACATATACTTATACTGGATTGTCAAACATATATAGAAACACAAATTAGCTTCTTCTTTTTTTCTTTTCTTTTTTTGGCTCTTCTTTGTTAATACAAATTTTTCCCTCATAAAAAAAATACAGATACAAATCACAATCCCAAACATAAACAGAAACACAAATCATCTTCTTTTTCTTTTTTTTTACTCTTCTCTGTTAATACAAATTTTTTACTCAAAAAAAAAAATAAACACAAATCACAAACAGAAAACACAATCTCGTCCTCTGATCATCTCATCTCTCTCAGATTTGATTTAATAATCCCGTACTCCTCCTTGACAAACAGCTGCCACCACGAGATCTGTGCTCCTCTGTGACTAGGTGAGGGTCGGTTGAGAGAAAATGATAGAGGACCGAGACAAGAGGTAAAAGGTGGCGAGGCTGTGTGAGACTATGGGGCTGAACGAGGTGAGGAGCGTGAGGCTGAACAAGGCCGTGAGGGGAGCGTCTAAGGCTGAGAGGGTGGCCAGCGGTGAGAGCTTGAGAGAGAGAGAAAGGGTGGGCAGCGGTGAGAACTTGAGAGAGAGAGAGAGAGAGAGAGAGAGAGAGAGAGAGAGAGGGTGGCAGAGATCTTGAGAGATTGAGAAAGAGAGAGAGGAGGTGACTAGGAATTTTTTTTAAAAAAAATGAAGTCTAAAACAATGAAAGAGAGTATTTATATTAGGGTAGTAGGGTTTTAATTTTTTTTTTTAATATTATATGTATACGGGTCGGGTTCGGGCCGGGTATGACTAAAACCCGGATCTGACCCAGACCCGTTTCGGGTTTTTTTTTTTTTTTTTTACCCCATACTCGACCCTATTATTTATTGGGCCAGGTAAAATTCAATCCGTTAGGGTTGGGCTGGATCGAATACCTGCAGATCGAGCTTAAATTGCCATCTCTAGACTCACGTATAGAGCTCACGTGAGAGGAGGATGCAATGCTCCTCTCACATTAAAGGAGAGAGCAATACTCTCCGAGTACGTAATAATTTTACTATTAAGGTTTTGACCATTGTAAAATGGTCTTTCATGAGCTTTCTGACACACTAAAATCCAAAAAAAATAAAGAATGAAAAAATATAAAACCAGTTCAATCATGTCTTAGAGAATTCAGTGGTTTAATAAACTAGATACTTTTTAGATTATTTATGTGCCGTTTAGAGCAACTGTACTCACAAAGATGGCACCTCAAGGTGATTTTGTGCTAGAAATCCAATCTTTCCAATTAAACATTTCACTTTTGAGCTCTCAATTAATGACCTTCCCAAAATTATTTCAAACTTATTGACATTCAAAAACAATTACGATTTATCTTCCTTGTGTAACTTAAGTAAAGAAAAATTTCTCCTTTTCTTTTTCACTCTCTCGTTCTCTCACTGTGTATCTCTCTCAATTTCAGACTGCTCCTCTTGCTGTGTTTGTCTCACAGTTTCAGACTCACTCACTGAAGCTCTCAAGCTTTTTCTTCTTGTGTGTGTGTCTCTTTTTTCTTCAGCTTTTTCACTGTGGCCAAATTGTCGTACCCTTTGCTTTAGCCAACTTTCTTCTTTACTTCAACGTGTCCCATGCAATTAATGTCAAGTCTCGTTAGGTTGGCTTGAAGCCTGAACACTCAAGGGACAAGCTCATTAAATGAGCTTTCACATTGTGTCCAACATGTGGGCTAGAACCCACATGTGCCACACACCTGACAGGTGAGACTCACAAAGCTCACGTGAGAGGAGGATGCAATGCTCCTTTCACGTTAAAGGAGAGAGCAATACTTTCCAAGTATGTAATAATTTTACTATTAAGATTTTGATCCTTTTAAATTGTCTTTCACGAGCTTTTTGACACACTGAAATTCCAAAAAAAAAAAAAAACCAATTCAATCATGTCTTAAAGAATTCAGTAGTTTAATAAACTAGACACTTTTTAAATTATTTATGTGTCGTTTAGAGCAACTTTACACACAAAGATGGCACCTCAAGTTGAAATGGATGCATCCATTTGAGATAATAATTCTGATCATAAATTACAACTTCAATCTAAACGCTCCTTAGGGATCATCATAAAATTGGAAACATCTTTAGAAGTAAAATTTCTATGCATTGTAAGAAGATATGAAATTCTAAACCAGTAAGTACAAAATATTCAGTTTGGGAAATCGTTTAATTTACTCGAGAGTGTGGGGAGTATAATACAACAATATGAAATATGTTCATAAATTCATTCTATAAAAATAAGATCTATGCTTACTTTTTTTTTTTTTTTTTTTTTAATTTTAATAATAACATATATTATTCACTCAATTCTTTAAATTTTACATTTATTTGTGTTCAAAGTTCAAACAATGCTTTGAGATTGTAAGGTCCAGTAATATCGGGAGTTCCACTCCACATTAGATTTGCGAAATGCTCATTAGCCTTTTCGGTGGTATGACCACCGTCAAAAAACACATATTCACTAACATTTTCACATAATTCATACTTATTAGATAATCTCTTCCCTCCACAACTATTAGTTCCCCTGAATGGACCACTTCCACAGCATGCAATATTCGCTTCCTTGAACCCTATTCATAACATAATCACAACGAAAATCCTATCAGTTTATGATAGAAATAACAAACAAATTAATTGTAAGAATAATTAAGTATAATGTATGCTATGAAAATGGCTATGACATACCATATTTTAAAGGGTTATTTATTTTGTCACTAAGAGCAGTGTAAGCATCGGCTAATGAATACTTGAACCCGTCGAGCTCGTTCGCTAGCTTCTGGAGGACTTCTGAAAGTGCTTTATTGTGTAATTGTGTTAGGTCATTTAGTGCCTGGAAGCATGCACTTGTGTTGCTTGGATTTACTGCTTTTGCCGATGGAAGACAACCCATTGGCTCCAAGTTTGGAATACCAAATTTCCTTCCTCCTTTCTTATATATTTCCTAACAAATCAATGTGTAGTTATGAGTAAAAGCAACAGTCTAAAAGGAGGGGATAAGATAAATAAAATGATGTAAATTTAAATATATATAAAACATTGTTAATTTTTATTACTCTGATCACAAATGTCAAATTGCCGTTTACGATGTTTACGTATTCTTCTGGACCCAGACTGGAATTCGCAGAGACAGCAGCTGCATAATCGTTGCTGCCAATGCCAATTAAGTATACTGCTTTTGACAATAATGCCTTAGCTCCTGCATCACCTAGTTTTTGGATCGACTGCCTCTCGAACTTCGTGAAATAACTTAGTTGAGATTTTAGGTCTATCAACTGTGGATTTAAAAAAAAAAAAAAACATTAAACTATTTCCTTCGTGGAAGAAAACTTATGCTTTAAAAATATACAAAAAAATTTTGTTTCACACTCATTATTGTACATTTTATACATACAACATTCATAATTTTATTCCCCTTAAAAAAAGAAATTCATAATTTTATTCGTGAGGTACACATTTTAATTAATGTTCATATTTAAAACATGAAATTAATAATAAATATAAATGATGCATAGTAACAAGTATGAGAGAATTAGTGCCTTGTTAAAGAGAATATGACCGGACATATTAGGACCACATGGTTGGCAATAGTATTGTTCTTGGACAAATAAAAAGGGAAATTTTTCAACCATTATTAAGAGTTGAAGAATGAAGAGTGAGATCATGATTCCAATCCTATACATGTGTGTGAAGCTTGTAATTACCTTGACATATAAATATATATATATATAAAAGAAACCTACTTAATATTAAAGATTCAATACATTTCCTTGCTTGTTAGTTTCAGCAAGAGCACCAGCTCCAGCAGATGCGAAGTTTGCCCCATCAGTAAATTGATTATAACCAGGTTGTAAATATGGTGTAATGTACGGCAACTTAGCAAATTCAGCTGAAATAAATCATAAACAGTTAATTAATTTAGCAACAATTGAGATTCTATTGAAAACAAGACACAATATATTGCAATGTTCTTACCAATAAAATCTGACGCTAAACGGCCATCCGAAAATCTCCCAGTAGAGCGATGGAAAAAGGTTTCCCCATATGGCACATAATTCGCTCGGTAATAATCAGTGGTTTTGATATAGTTGTTATTTCCAGCATCATATGTTGAATCTCCAAAGATGAATAAGGCAGCATGTTGCTCTGGCTGAGAAAGACAGTGGGTTGTGATAAAAAGGGCTGAAAATAAAACCAACAAACTGAAATAGACCCTTGAATCCATCATGACAAAACGGGTTTTGTTAACTTCTTAGTAAATTTCCATTTTCCTTTATAGCCTACCAAATTTTTTCTTCAAAGCGAGGAAAATGGCGGTGTTATTGCTTCTGTGGAACTTTCACAGGGTTTGACTGATTCGTTCATTCCTTTTGATTGGCTGTATGTGAACAGGATTTTGAGTACGCTAATCTGACCTCGTCCAATTATCTAGAACCTTTTGTACTTGGTAAAGGATATTCTTAGAAAAATCCAAGTACACACTGTCATAAATCATAATGCTCTAATAATGGTAATATCTAACGACCTTTAGACAATGACATTTTTAGAAAAATCCAGCTTGCCTTATTTTTTGAACATTTGCTGATAAGATGCCTCTTTTTGTGCAGTGTCATATATATTTATATATATATATATATATATTAATAGACAAAATTTAGAGAAAATTCAATTAGATTTGAGTTAAATTTTTAATTTTGTGTCACGTGTCTTATTTAATTTTGAATTTAATGCCAACTAAATTATTAAATGTAAAAATCAAATAATCCAAATCTAATTAGATTTTAAATTGGATTTCAATTGAAGTCAAATTTTTCGCCACATATCCTTTTAAATTTTTAATTTTTATAGCAAGTGAATTATTGGGTGCAAAAATTAAATAGTCTAAAACCAATTAAATTCTAAATCATATATATATATATATAATAAGAAACCAATACATATTTTAGAAATGTATAATTAAAAAAAAAATATAAACTAGTACCATGTATAATTTGAATCTCTTCTAAAAAAAAGTTTAATTTAAATCATATAATTATGACTTTTTTATAATTATATCTGGGTATATGCACGAATCTACGTACTAATGATATCTAATGATAAAATTCAATAATTTTTAGTCTTACTTTCATCCATTGTTTCAAAAAACAAACAAACAAAAACAACTTGAATTGTATAAATCTCGCCGCTTGTCAAGAATTGCATACTCTGTCACAAGCACACGCATGGTTTGACTAGTATAATTTCCAAAGCACTTCCAAGTAGGTATTTGAAACTATCAATCACTTCTCTTGTTTCTCAAAAAAAAAATAATAATAAAAAATTCTAAATCATATATATATATATATAATAAGAAACCAATACATATTTTAGAAATGTATAATTAAAAAAAAAATATAAACTAGTACCATGTATAATTTGAATCTCTTCTAAAAAAAAGTTTAATTTAAATCATATAATTATGACTTTTTTATAATTATATCTGGGTATATGCACGAATCTACGTACTAATGATATCTAATGATAAAATTCAATAATTTTTAGTCTTACTTTCATCCATTGTTTCAAAAAACAAACAAACAAAAACAACTTGAATTGTATAAATCTCGCCGCTTGTCAAGAATTGCATACTCTGTCACAAGCACACGCATGGTTTGACTAGTATAATTTCCAAAGCACTTCCAAGTAGGTATTTGAAACTATCAATCACTTCTCTTGTTTCTCAAAAAAAAAATAATAATAATAATAAAGAAATAAATAAATCAATCAATCAGTCATTTTTCTCTCTTCTTCTAGAACACTTCTGCCGTTGTTTCAAAGTCCTATATTAAGATATTATATATATACATATTTGCACTTGGTCATTTGTCTTATATATTGGGCAATTGCCTATGATCAAGGGCAGGTAAAGGGCTACTCCATCCCCATTCCATTTTCTCTTTGGGCGGAAGTGGGATCAGTTAGCTTAGAAGTGTTAAATTAATTATTGTCCAAAAAATTTAGGGTCTATTTGGATGGAGGGGAGAAGGAGAGAGAGTGAAGGGGAGTAAAGTAGAGTTAGCTAAAAATAGAATAATTTTGAGCTAAATCTACTCTACTCTACTTTACTCTCCCTCCCTCTCCCTCAATCCAAATGGATCATTAAGATTTTAGGAAATGATAAATTTAATCATATAACTATAATTCTAATACTCCTCTCCATGTAGGATTTTTAACATTTTAAATAAGAGATAGAATGAAAATAATGATTGAACTCAAAATAGAGTTGGAGTGGAGACAAGGATTAGACTCAAGATATCCTAAGTTGATACTATGTTAAGTTACATTCTCTTAAAAGTTTAAGCTCTTAAAAAATTGTAAATTTAATTATTTAATCATAATTCTAACATGAATATTTTACTAACCCTAATTAATGAGATTGTTCTAATATTGATGAGATAAATATAAAACAAAAAGGGAAAGGGTGACTTTGTACCTATCAAATCATCTCATTTTGAAGTTCATTAATTTCTCGTGTTTTATGGTTTACACCTCTATACCTACCATCACGTGGGTTGGTAAAATCTTATCACATTAATCCACTTTTGTAACTTCAACAATTTTTTTATAATTTAATTAGTTTTGACTTTCCCTATTTGCACAATTGTACTTGTAAAATTATTAATTTTTTTTAATAATAAGATAGAACCAATCCTTTTTATTTTAAGTTATTTAATATGTATTTTTTGGGTATGTTTTCATAAGTTATCTTACTTTATTTTAATAATAGATTTGATTAAAAGTTACTATAATTTTTGAAAATATGAATTTAGCATAATTTACTTTTATATTAGTATTGATTTATTGAATTATGTGAAAATTACTTGTGTATGTTTAGAATATAAAGTGATCACATCATTCTGTAAAGTTGCAATTTTGCTTATGATAAACTAAGTTTTCTTAATTCTATACTTTAAATTTTCTTTTAGTTAGATTATATTTTTTATTATTATAAATCATGTTTCATTTATTTATAAATATTTATACATTATAAATATCTAATAGAAAATATCTATTTAGATTTTAAAAGCTTTAATACATATATATATATATATATAATTAATTTTATTTGTTTAAATATTAAAAAAAATTATACATTATAAATATCTAATAGAAAATATCTATTTAGATTTTAAAAGCTTTAATACATATATATATAATTAAATTAATTTTATTTGTTTAAATATTAAAAAAATGTTTGGTTTAAGGTTTTTGTCTCCCAAAATTCATTGACCCAATCCAAAGAGAAGAAATCCTTTCCCATCCTATTACCACTTTATCATTCATATAACATATTAAATGGATCCAAATTATTAAAGATTTTGGGCCCCCCAGAAATTGATGAGCCTATTTAGGACCAGTTTAGTAAATACCTGTCCATAGTTACAAACCTCAAAGACGCTCAGAAAGCCCATAAGCCCTCGCAAGACTTCGAAGTTTGAGCTCCTCATCTCTAATCTCAAACTCCCCTTGAGAGATAAGCCAAGCGGTGTTTCTCTTTCACGAGAGAGAGAGAGAGACAGATGTGATTACTTACTGAGATCGGACCGCTACTGTAGTCAAGTTCCTCTGCTTGCTCCACGTCACCAACAACAACTACCCTCATAATTTGATTGATTGTGGGGTTGATATAGTTATTATTTCCTGCATGGAATGATGTGGGTCTGTTTGATACATGTGTTTAAAAATTGAAAATTGTTGTTTGAAAATATTTGTAAAAATACGTATGAGTAAAAAAGTGTATTGAAATGCGTGAATTGTTGTTTAAAAACTGAAAATGATTGTTTGAAAACACAAACCAAACATCCCCGAATCTCTAAAGATGAATAAGGCAGAAACATGTTTTTCTGGCAGGCAATGGTGAGAAAGGCAGTGGGTTGAGATAAAAAGGGTTGTGAACAAAACCATGTTGAATCTTCTTCACTTTGTGTTAACTTCTTAGTAGTTTCGATTTTCATTTATAGGCTGCCAAATTTGTTCTTCAAGTGAGGAAAATGGGAGTGTTGCTTCAGTTGAACTTTCTTAGGGGAGACTGATTCGTTCATTCTTTTTAAATTCTATATATGTTCAAGATTTGTGTACTCCAAATCTGACCTCGTCCAATTATCTAAAACCTTTTGTAATTGGTAAAGGATATTCTTATAAAATCCAAGTACCCATTGTAAACACTTATAAAGTTTACACCTTACAAGTGTGCAAGATTTTCTTTGGCCATGATATCTAATGATAAAATTCAATTTTTTTAGTCTTACACTCATCATTGTTTTTAAACAAACAAAAACAACTTGAATTGTATATCTCGCGCTTGTCAAGAATTGCAACTCGTCACAAGCACACGCATGGTTTGACTAGTATATTTTCAAGCACTCAAGTAGTATTTGAACTATCAATCACTTTTCCCTCGTAGTGTTTGTTTCAAAGTCCTGTATTAAGATATATATAGATTTTCACTTGNACATCAGATTGTTCAAAATCATATATATTAAATCATAGTTCAAATAAATATATATCTCATTCAAAATACATGTATAAAATCATATATATAGTAATCAAATAGATTTATGACAATTCGTTGTTCTTTACCTTAAATCAATTTAGCTAAAACAATTGAAATAAAATTGTAACAATTATAAAACAATATTCAGTAGCTAAAATACAATAGTATAAGCAAAATACAACTAATTAGGAAAAAGTTTACTTACTTGTGCTTGTCCAATTGTACAATATTTTTCCCCACACCCTAAAGTGTTAAAGCTTGACCAGTTCGATTTCTACTTCTTGCAGAAATGCAGCCTTCTCCGTAGCCTCTCTAATCTTTAAGACTTTCACAAATGTGGTTTTTAGGGGGGCTAGGGTTTTTGACATAGGGTGTATATATTGCTAACCCAAATATCAAAATTACTAAGCTGCCCCTATATTAAAAAGAAAAGAAAAGAAAAGAAAAACTCCTCTCAATCTTATTATTATTAATTTTTTATTTTGGAACCGGATATCACAATAATGCTCTATTAATAATATCTAACGATGTTTAGACAATGACATTCTTTGAAAAAGCTAAGTTCAGCTTGCCTTATTTTTTAACATTTGCTGATAAGATGCCTCTTTTTGTGCATGGTGCCATGATATCTAATGATAAAATTCAATGGTCTTTTTGTCTTACACTCATGCATTGTTTTTAAAAAACCACTTGAATTGTTATCTCGCTGCTTGTCAAGAATTGCAGACTCAGTCACAAGCACACGCATGGTTTGACTAGTATGATTTTCAGAGCACATCGAAGTAGATATTTGCAACTATCAATCACTTTTCCCTCGTAGTGTTTGTTTCAAAGTCCTGTATTAAGATACTATATAGATTTTCACTTGATCATTTGTCTTATAATATATATATATATATATATATATATATAAAAGGGTAGGTTGGGGCGGGGTTAGATCATGGGTGCTCAATTCTTATTCCATTCCCTCTTTGGGTAGGAGTGAGATCAATCAGCTTAGAGGTGTTAAATTAATTATTGTACTAAAAGTTTAAGATGTTAAGAAATGATGAATTTAATCATGTAACTATAATTCTAACACTTCCCTTCACTTAGAATTTTTAGCATTTTAAATGAGAGGTAGGGTGGAGATAATGATTAAACTCAAGATAGAGTTGAAATGAAAACAAATATTGGAATCAATATCTCCTATGCTGATACTATGTTAAATTACTGATTCTCTCAAAAATTTAAACTCTTAAAAAATTATAAATTTAATTATTTAATTATTGTTCTAAGATGAAATATTTTACTAACTCTAATGAGATGGTTCTAATATTAATAAGATAAAGATAAAACAAAATGGAAAAGTGTGACTATGCACATAGACAATTTAATTATAACTAGTATTATATATTCTTAAGGAGTCATAGTGAAGACAGGGCCCTTACGACCAAGGCCCTAAATAATTGAAGACGTCCTTTGTACCTATCAAATCACATCATTTCGAAATTAAAAGTTTATTAATTTCCCCACACACATATGTTTTATGGTTCACAACTATATACGTAGTATCATGTGGGTTGGTCAAATCTTATCACATTAATCCACTTTTGCCACTTTAACAATTTTTTTTTAATAATTTAATTAGTTTTGACTTTTCCTCATTGCACAATTTTACTGGTCAAATTATTCATTTTTTTTAATAATAAGATAAAACCACTCCTTTTTATTCTACTAGCATTGGCCGCACGTGCAAGGCACGTGCTGCCCAATAATAAGAAAATTAATATAAATTTTGTGTGTGAAATCGTGAATTTTGACTCTCTCAATTTGATTATATTAAAAAAGAAGTTTAATGTAACTCATCCAATTTTGGCTCACCCAATAAACCAAAAGCAATGTAGCTCCAGTGCTATCCATCAATAATAGCTTACTTATGATTTGTTGTGAAATTAATGTGAAAATGTTGTGGATTTAACATTTTTTATTTGATATATAAGAAACTGAGATTTCAAAAATTGTGAAAATATTGTGATAACAATAAGTGTTGTAACATTTTTTTTAAACATTTATTTTCAATTGTAGTTGGCTACAGCCTCATATTTTATTATTTTATTTCAACTTGTAAGAAATTGACACATCAATAATTGTGAAAATATTATAAAATTTGTTGTATCAGTATAACAATATAAATGTCAGCTTACATCAATATTTAAAAGAAAAGAAAAACATAAACCAATTACTGAAAAAAAAAAAAAAAAAAAAAAAAAAAAAAAAAAAAAAAAAAAAAAAAAAAAAAAAAAATACCGGTGGACCCAGAAGGATTCTGACTAAGCGAGTTGTGGGATGGAAGGTGACACCGTGTCTTTCTACGTGGACCCCATGTACAGTCGAACCACTGTGGTATGAGTATGAAATTTTCTGTCCTTTAAATGGATTGCCTTTTTGGAGTTTGAAAACTTACAAAACAATGTTGTTATGTCTGTAACAGCCAAATAAAGCTGAAATTGAAATGAAAACTTTTTGGAGAAAAAAAAAAGTTAAATAGTATCATGATACTTATTAATAGTATTAAAAATGTAATAGTAACAAATTAAGCTAAAATTATAAATAAGTTGAAAATTTCAGCATGATCTCTAAGTCGCTAAGTTTGACTGAAATTTATTTTTGTACTCTAGTTTTAAAATTATTCAATTCAGGTATATTTTGTCCGGTTAAAAAAAATTCCATTAAGTATGTAATTAATTAATGAAAAAAATTTATCACATAAAAAATTTATAAAATAATTTTATTAATTTTATATATTTTTTTCATCTTAAAATAATATTATTTTAATGGCCAATTTTTTAACAAAATTGGATAGAAGACTTAATTTGAATAAATTTAAAACTTAGAGAACTCAATTGAAAAAAGTAAAGTTAAAGGACTGAAAAGTATGAAATGAAAGACTATGTTGAACATAGAAAAAAACTACAGGGCTGAAATAATATGCCTAATCTCAAACATCACTATTTAGTCTTTTCTAGTTGGGACTTTGTTTGGATGGTCTCGTATTTGGTGTCTAAGGGTTATACGTGTTGATTTGTTGTAATTGTTTTAAGTATAGATTGTTCATTATTGTGAACACGATGTTCTTTTTACTCAATAAAATTTCTACTACTTATATAAAAATAAAAATAAAATTGTAGGTCACATCTAGGATATTTTGCTTTGATACCACTTTATGTGGTGTTGCACATGCTAGTGTAGTGGGGAGACGATGGAGCAATTATTGATCCTTTGGGAATCAATGGGTATCACCAAGGAGAGAGTATATGATCTCTTGTTTGGGTGGAAGATTTGGTTCTAGAAAGTACTCATAAGATATTTGGAACTCTGTCCCGTTATATTTGATGGGGCTATTGTTGAAAGAGTGTAATAGCTGTATTTTTGAAGATCATCGTCTCAATTGGAATCATTGTTGATTCGTAATTTGTCTGATTGGTCTTGTGTGTGTGCCGTGGGATCTTACAAGTAGCATTTCCCTGTTAGATTCACAGAATCACCTCACTCTTGTGCATAATCCTTTTGTAATTCTTTTAGATTTCAATCCTAATATCTTTTTCTTCTTTAATATAAGAAGTAAGAATTGCCAATGTGCTACAGCAGAGGTCATACCCAATGCATAAAAATCCCACTTAAACCTCTTATTTAATAAAATATATCTAGTGCAAAAGAAGGGGTTGTGGAGAAATTCCAATAAGAAGACTTGCCAAGAAAAAGAAAAAGATATTAGGATTGAAATTGGTACAATGAAATATAAAATTTTAGGCTGAAAGCGTTCAAGAAATATTCATATCTAAAATTTCATGAATTAGAGAATCAATGGAGGCTATTTGTAATAGCCTTAGTAACCCTAAAGTCATAACATTTTAAAGTACTTGAGGCATAATTAGAATAGCTGTTTGAAACTTCAGGTATAAGCTGGATCCCTCATGGTATAATTTTATTCAGCTTCTTCTTCCCCAAAATTAATTTGGATTAATACTTAGTTGAGTTATATGTTCTCTAAAATTGGGTCCCTTTGGGATGTGTTATAATAGTTTTTGATGAATCTTTTGAAGGAAGGCACTTGCAATTGCACCAAGGCCCAACCTCTTAAAGGTTGTATCCTGTGTACAAAGCTTCCACTTTTTGCAGGATTTGAGAAAGGTCATGGTAGGAAATCTTTTGAATTAAGAGGAAAATCCACTTCCTTCTAGATAGTGTCAATTGGTGAAAGCAATATTAATAAGATCAACCTTGAAAGCTTGTTCGTCCTCTAACAATTTTTTTGATAAGTAATAAGTTTTATTGATATCAAAAAAGGAACACCCTAGTACACAGGGAGTGTACAAGGGGTCAAGACAAGGCAATTCTCTTTTGATATGGTTCTTTAGAGATCAGAGACCGGTGGGCTGTACCCCAATTTTCTACTTGCCTTCTCCCCCCTCTTAGATCATGGATTGCATCTCCTCTAGATTGTTTAGGGGTTAATTCTGGTGGGTGTCTAAGTATTCTAGTCCCTTAGACTAGTAAGATTCAGTGAAATGGTAGCATTACTTAGACAGAATTTACCCCCTCTTCTGACTGCCCAAAAATCGGTGATTCTCCCTTCTTAATATGCTGAATTGAATTAATATTCAGAATTACTCACGATCTTTCCTTTTCTTAAATAGAATTAAGTAAAATGACCCCTTATTTAGAGTAGGACAGTATTATTTATGATTCCTTATTGCTTCATGGCACAGCCTTATTACTCACCACTATAGTACCCTACTCCCTTTGCTCCTGAGTAACTAATATGAGACTCAACTTGCAGATTTGATTAACTTTTTCAACTGTGACTTCTTTCTATTTCATATACACTCTTTTCCTCACTCACATTGAGCAAGTCTTGTGAAAATCATCAAAACGAATGTTACACGAACACTTCATAAAATGCAAAGTAATGGATGTGAGATGGCATGGGTGTAGATATCTGATATGTGTCCATATCTACTGTTGTTTGATGTTCATCAAAGAGGATAGACTACCAATGGTATGCCCTTAACCCATTTATTAATCCCAGTGATAGTACAAATGGGTTATGTGCCCTTGTTTAAAAAGTTCTGTTTCTTGGATACTTCATGTTACCTTTATTTGAGACAAAAAGAACTTGAAAGCTTCAACTTTTTAAGCTATTCCTTGATCTTTTGAGGTATGAGGACTNATTTATAAAATAATTTTATTAATTTTATATATTTTTTTCATCTTAAAATAATATTATTTTAATGGCCAATTTTTTAACAAAATTGGATAGAAGACTTAATTTGAATAAATTTAAAACTTAGAGAACTCAATTGAAAAAAGTAAAGTTAAAGGACTGAAAAGTATGAAATGAAAGACTATGTTGAACATAGAAAAAAACTACAGGGCTGAAATAATATGCCTAATCTCAAACATTACTATTTATTCTTTTCTAGTTGGGACTTTGTTTGGATGGTCTCGTATTTGGTGTCTAAGGGTTATACGTGTTGATTTGTTGTAATTGTTTTAAGTATAGATTGTTCATTATTGTGAACACGATGTTCTTTTTACTCAATAAAATTTCTACTACTTATATAAAAATAAAAATAAAATTGTAGGTCACATCTAGGATATTTTGCTTTGATACCACTTTATGTGGTGTTGCACATGCTAGTGTAGTGGGGAGACGATGGAGCAATTATTGATCCTTTGGGAATCAATGGGTATCACCAAGGAGAGAGTATATGATCTCTTGTTTGGGTGGAAGATTTGGTTCTAGAAAGTACTCATAAGATATTTGGAACTCTGTCCCGTTATATTTGATGGGGCTATTGTTGAAAGAGTGTAATAGCTGTATTTTTGAAGATCATCGTCTCAATTGGAATCATTGTTGATTCGTAATTTGTCTGATTGGTCTTGTGTGTGTGCCGTGGGATCTTACAAGTAGCATTTCCCTGTTAGATTCACAGAATCACCTCACTCTTGTGCATAATCCTTTTGTAATTCTTTTAGATTTCAATCCTAATATCTTTTTCTTCTTTAATATAAGAAGTAAGAATTGCCAATGTGCTACAGCAGAGGTCATACCCAATGCATAAAAATCCCACTTAAACCTCTTATTTAATAAAATATATCTAGTGCAAAAGAAGGGGTTGTGGAGAAATTCCAATAAGAAGACTTGCCAAGAAAAAGAAAAAGATATTAGGATTGAAATTGGTACAATGAAATATAAAATTTTAGGCTGAAAGCGTTCAAGAAATATTCATATCTAAAATTTCATGAATTAGAGAATCAATGGAGGCTATTTGTAATAGCCTTAGTAACCCTAAAGTCATAACATTTTAAAGTACTTGAGGCATAATTAGAATAGCTGTTTGAAACTTCAGGTATAAGCTGGATCCCTCATGGTATAATTTTATTCAGCTTCTTCTTCCCCAAAATTAATTTGGATTAATACTTAGTTGAGTTATATGTTCTCTAAAATTGGGTCCCTTTGGGATGTGTTATAATAGTTTTTGATGAATCTTTTGAAGGAAGGCACTTGCAATTGCACCAAGGCCCAACCTCTTAAAGGTTGTATCCTGTGTACAAAGCTTCCACTTTTTGCAGGATTTGAGAAAGGTCATGGTAGGAAATCTTTTGAATTAAGAGGAAAATCCACTTCCTTCTAGATAGTGTCAATTGGTGAAAGCAGTATTAATAAGATCAACCTTGAAAGCTTGTTCGTCCTCTAACAATTTACAATTTTTTTGATAAGTAATAAGTTTTATTGATATCAAAAAAGGAACACCCTAGTACACAGGGAGTGTACAAGGGGTCAAGACAAGGCAATTCTCTTTTGATATGGTTCTTTAGAGATCAGAGACCGGTGGGCTGTACCCCAATTTTCTACTTGCCTTCTCCCCCCTCTTAGATCATGGATTGCATCTCCTCTAGATCGTTTAGGGGTTAATTCTGGTGGGTGTCTAAGTATTCTAGTCCCTTAGACTAGTAAGATTCAGTGAAATGGTAGCATTACTTAGACAGAATTTACCCCCTCTTCTGACTGCCCAAAAATCGGTGATTCTCCCTTCTTAATATGCTGAATTGAATTAATATTCAGAATTACTCACGATCTTTCCTTTTCTTAAATAGAATTAAGTAAAATGACCCCTTATTTAGAGTAGGACAGTATTATTTATGATTCCTTATTGCTTCATGGCACAGCCTTATTACTCACCACTATAGTACCCTACTCCCTTTGCTCCTGAGTAACTAATATGAGACTCAACTTGCAGATTTGATTAACTTTTTCAACTGTGACTTCTTTCTATTTCATATACACTCTTTTCCTCACTCACATTGAGCAAGTCTTGTGAAAATCATCAAAACGAATGTTACACGAACACTTCATAAAATGCAAAGTAATGGATGTGAGATGGCATGGGTGTAGATATCTGATATGTGTCCATATCTACTGTTGTTTGATGTTCATCAAAGAGGATAGACTACCAATGGTATGCCCTTAACCCATTTATTAATCCCAGTGATAGTACAAATGGGTTATGTGCCCTTGTTTAAAAAGTTCTGTTTCTTGGATACTTCATGTTACCTTTATTTGAGACAAAAAGAACTTGAAAGCTTCAACTTTTTAAGCTATTCCTTGATCTTTTGAGGTATGAGGACTAACTAAATCCAAAACGTAGATACAACCTGCACCAATACACAAACTTGTGTCCATGTGACATCGATCAAAGCCCTAACCTAATCTCTGATAAGTAGTTCAAAGTTTTAGTCTTTCAGTCTTACCTTTATTGTTCCACTATTTCTCTTCAATACAATATTGATTCATAAAAGATAATGGTTTTGGGGAAGAAATGCAAATATGGTTAAACTACTTTCTGAGAGACACAACCTCTGTGTGCGTGTTTGTACTTTTTTCGGAATACATACGTTAAATAGATTATTTATAGTGTAATGTTTGGAGAGTCATACATTTCTTCTTCCTGTTTTCTGTGAATCATGTTTCTTTTTTAAGTTTTATGTTGTATGGTTACCAATGCTAACCTAATTAATCTGTTATTAAAATAGGTCCCAAAGGGGCACGTTTGGATTCAGGGTGATAATACTTATGCCTCAAGTGATTCGCGGCATTTTGGGCCAGTTCCTTATGGTCTTATTCAAGGAAAAGTTTTTTTTAGAGTAAGTGTATTTTACCTTGCTTATTCCTAGAATGTGGTTATTTATCTTACACCAACCACCCCACCCACCCCCCCTATCAAATGACCTTATTCTTAAAACATTTCCATGATGCCATCAATCCTAACAAAGTACAAGCAAGCTTCATTTCTAGGAATGGAGTATTTTCGAAATTGAAATTGCAATTGAAACCAATTCTTATGAAAAATATTGAAGAGGAGGTTTTTGGGGGGGGGGGG
>NW_027069569.1:464774-493734 GCF_002906115.3 Quercus suber
CCCCCCCCCCCAAAAAAAAAAAAATCTCTCCAAAAAGTTGCAATTATAGGTGAGCATTGTGTTTGTAATGTACAGTGTATGTTCCGGAGTCGAATACAAGAGAATAATGAAGGGATTTACAATTTCAGAGGCTCATATGATATTTTGGACATAGATCACTACAAATTTTGTCATGTCTGATTTGTGCTGGCAAAATTGATCCAAGGTCCTACACCATTATGAAAAATTCTGAAACTACAAATACATAATCCTGAAATAGCTATCATTTACAAATAAATCGGCACTTGAAAAAGTCAAAAGGTAATAAACAATTCGTCATAAGCCATATTAACAAGCAGATGGCACACATGAAAAATTCAAGGTAATGCATGCGAGCTATACCTTAGTGTATAATCTTATCGTATTCATTGTTCCAATGTTCCAAAGCCATCAGGTGGCCATACCTGATGACAAAAGACAAGATTACAGAATCTTCGAATCAGGATAATTACTAAGTAACAAATCAACAACCTATAGCGGGGGAAATGTAGATTGCTACAGATTGCTCGAGTACCATGCACAACAAAAATGGTAATGAAGAATATGATAAGTTGATTTTAATTAATAAAAACTCATTGAAAGAGCACAATAATCGTCACAACAGCAGCACACAATATTTTATGGGAGAAGTTGATTGTATAGATACCTAAAGACGATCTCATAAACCACATTCCCATATTGTTTATATCTTATATACTGATTCTAAAAATCTTGTAATCCTCAACTCATTGGGGGGGGGGGGAGAGAGATTTGGTTCCAAATATCACAGTGCAAGCTGGGATCGATAATGGTTTCTACCTGTTCAAATGCACTGATGACTATGAAAGTTAATGGTCTTCAAGAATTGGAACCCCGGAATGCCATTGACAAGATGCAATTTAGCCTTTATCCACAATTGTGTGATATTCATCAATGCCTCGATGACCCTTTAGACCCCTTAGAGCAACCACATTAGCATGTGTATAATTTTCTAAAATAGAAAAAGGTACTCATTTTACACATTTTGAGCAAAAAAACACCCACATCATTGGGTGTAAAAATGTGTAAATATACACATTAACTACAGTAACTGTATATATTTACACGGTTACTGTAGCTCGTTTATCTATTATTTTAGTATTTGTTTCTCTCTCCTCTCAACTCTCTCAAGCTCATAGCTCTCTCTTTCAACGGATTTGTGCACGAGCTTTTGATGCCGGTAATGAATGCCGGTGATGCTGTAATGAACAACGGAGTAATGAACGCCAGTGATTTCGATGGGTTTGTTCTATTTAATCGTTGATGGTGGCTAGTGGCTAGGTGTGGGTGATTTTGGGTTTATGTTGGGTTTGTAGCTCAACGGAGAAGACGGTAGCTGGGTGTGGCTGATTTTGGTTTGTGTTGGGTCTGTGAGGGGGTTCCAAAGAGGAGAGGAAAGGAAACAATAAAAAATGTAAAAAAAAAATGAATATTTTATTGAATAAATGTGTAAAATAGATAAACTGACGTGGGTGTTTTGTAAAAAGAAATGTGTAAAATTGAAAAAGTAAGTTTTTTTTTTGCAAAATAGACAGAAAATTTGCACGAACTAATGCAGTTGCTCTTAGCGTTTTGGGTACTTAGCAGGCATAATTGGGGGAATCTTTTTGTAGCCGGATGAGCCTACTATTTGCATGAAAAATGTGTGCCCGAATATGTATTGAAATCTAAACAGATAAAAGAATCCAACGAAACCTGCTTATTGAATTGGGATATGGCTAATTCAAATAGAGGTAGAATTATTTAAATAGCCACCAAGATGTGCAACATGCATGGTGTATGGCCACTTCTGATTCCACGGTCAAATGTGCTAATATTAGCTTTTATCATAGGCAAATTCCAAAACACAATTGAAAACTCGTTATCAATAGGAAGCAATGATATGAAGAACACCCTTAAAAGGCAATTTAAGGAAGGATGAAATTGGGGAAAAAAAATCTGCAGCAAAATTGGAAAGTAGTCTCCTCTAAGAAAGGGAAAAGCACAATTGAAAACTCTTTATCAATGATATGAAGTGCACCCTGAATGGTGTGCAAATAGGTATTAACTTGTTTGATAATTTACATTCTTGTCAACATTTTGGAGAGGGTAATGAATAAACTGAGCCGTATAGCGTAGATAGACTATCAATTATTTAATGCATATGATATATATATCTTCCTTTTTCATAATATGTGGAATTTACAATTATGTGAGATATATATGTTGTGAAAGGAATGATGTATAATAAGCATGAGGTACCTTTTTAGATGGATAAGCAATGATTTTGGTAGAAGTTTAAAGAGAGTAATTTTGCATTACAAAAGGTTTCCAAAAACTGTGTGATTTGCAATGATTCTAAACCAATATAATTTCAATTTACACTTCAAACAAAGAGGCACTACTAAAATAGAGACAACTTTTATTATACTTGACAACTTAATTCTATAGGTTTAGTCACATCATTATTATGAAATTCCACAGTGAGAGGTTCAAACAACTGACTAAGAAAGTAGGAGTAAAGATGCTTTCCCGAGGTGTAGGGAGTAAGCAAGAAAAGAAAAGAAAAATACAATGTGGCTCCCTCTCTAGCTCTTCTCTAGGGTTTTCTCTTAATATTTCCCAACCCCATCTCTGTTGCAGCCTCCTCCCCTTTTATAGGCATTTTTCCTTCCCTTATCTCCCCAACTGGCCTGCTTCCAGCCAGATTTCTAGGATACTTGTCACATCCCCCCTTGATTTTACCCCTCTTTCATCATGAACCAAGACTTTTGGGGTGTCTACACTGTTCAAGTTGTCCTATATGTATTTAATGAGGAAGAGATTAGGCAGAAAACTTCTCATTAATGTAGAAGTGATTGTCTCTATGATCCTTATCATTTCAAGGTGTTTCTTGAGACAAATCTGGTGAGAGTGGTATCTTGGATTAAAAAGGGAATAGGTTGCTCACAGTCCCATTCTTTTTTGCTGAAGGGCCAATCATGCTCATTACCTCGAATAAGAGTTTCAATATTGGTGGCCAACTCGGATATCCACGGGAGTTGCTCTGGTGAGTTACCCGTGACTCTTCAAACGCCCTAGCTTGTATTCACATTGATGGGCCTAGCCCGTTTCTTCAAGTACGAGCTTCTGGCTTTCGGGCCTAGGCTCGGAATTAAGTTCCCCCCCCCCCCCCAATATATATGTGCGTGTGTCAAGAACATAGAAAAAATAAATAAATATATTCAAAATATTAGTGAACAAATTACAATTCACGCTATCATGCGGCGCAAGTTTAGGTTAGTAATACATCAAAGTGAAAACTAAGATAACTTTTGATTTTGAGATCCTCACATTATACCACGTGACACAATAATTTGTACAAATCTGTCAAGTGGCATAATTAACTTTGTACAAATCTAAGTATAATCTTTTAATAATACTCTTTCATATCATTTACTTCTTCTTCTTCGTTGTTTTTTTTTTTTTTTTTTTTTTTTTTTTTCTTCTTCCAGTAGTTACTAAACTACCCGATATCACTAAGGCTTTGTAGAAATCCAAAATAAATTGGAATGGCTAGGTATAAATAAGTAATAAAAAGTTGCACGCTATTTCATTAAATAAAAAAATAAAAAGTTGCACGCTAAAAGATTCTTAGTGACATTCTGGGTTCCTTTCAACGGGGATAGTTTCTTGTTTTTGGTTAAAAAGGCTAAATATATAACACTACGCAACAACCAGTCTATACAAAATAGTTAGTTTTATCAAAAACTAGTGATTATCCACCACATCGGTGATTATACAAAATAAGGATTATATGCAGTTGTTAATGCGTAGTCATTTTGCTTTGAATATTTTTTGGCTCTAAGAAACCAATAGAGTTGTTGGCTGTTTAAATTGCAAAAATGAAATATAGATGACACACCTACACTCAAAATGCAAACATCCTGGCCTTTTTTTTTTAAATTTCTGTTGGATGATTTTGGCTGTAAGAAACCCAAAAGTTATTGCAATTGCAAAAATAAAATATAGATGACACACTTACAGAGTCAAGAATTCAAATGTCATGGGTTATATGTAGTTCTTTAATATCATGGATTATATATATATATATATATATATAATGTTGAGTTAAAATCCTAGTTGAAAACAGTGAGAGGGGTGGAGTGCGCAAGACGAGATTGAGAGAGAACTGAGATAGTGGAAGATCGCCTTGGTGAATTTGGTCGTATTGAATCTGCGCAATGTGCAAGTTGCAACTCAAGAGGAGTTGGTAGAAGGTTCTCAAGTGAGGAACAACTTGTTAGCGTTAATGCTACGTGAGGTTAATTTCGAAAAAACTTTGAAATGATGTTGGATAAGATTTTGAATCGATTGCATTAATCTTTATTGACTGAGATTAACAACTTAAATAAATTCATAACACATATGAACAATCTATCGCAAAGTGTTTGCCTAATTGAGATTTTGGGGGAAATTAAAATGATGTTTCTGATCTTGCACCAGTGAATTGGTTTTGAGAGAATGGATTGAACTTATTTGATGATGAATTGGAGCCCTCTTCTTCGACCTCCTTTATTGTTGTAATTGCCTCGACCTCTTCCTCTATTATAGGATTGATTGAAAGACTGATTGTAGCTTGAATTAGTGTTAGGCCTTGATGATGAGTAGTGAACCTGGAAAAAAAATAAAAACACCTTTGAAGTGCACGGTGTGGTGCCGGCCTAAGACCCTCCGAAGGTCAAGTCAGAAATTGATAATGAACTTTTTTGGAGAGGAGTTTCTAAGAAGTATTTTTTGCGTACCTTGGGATTGGAGTGACTCAGTGTTTATATAGGAGCTTTTGGATAATCACATTAGCTAAATTGTAGGGATATGGAGTTATCCCCTAGCTAATGTGTAGGAGTTGGGAACTATCCTGTAGATGATCCACAAGGAGTGAGGAGTTGTCCTTAGCTGTTTTGTAGGAGATAAAGTTTATCCTATCACTAGCAGTTGTGTTCTTGTGGAAGAGTCTTAAGCAATGTAGGCATTGCAACATGAGTTGGGTGTTTGGTTGATTTTAGCCATGCCATGTGTACATGTTGGTCGCATTTGGTCTTCCACTTTTGGTGAGTAGGTGCTCTTCGAAAGACCAACTTATTTGGGAAGAGTAGCACCTTCCTGAAGGGTTTCTATGGGGTTAGTCAAAATATTCCTCATCAGGCCTTGAGTTTGATAGAGCAGCCATAGCAAAGACTGTATCTTTGATATCTAAATCCTCACTCAAGTACTCTTCTTCAACATTCAGCATTGTTGCTAGTTCATCAAAGCTGAGTTGAGTGCTTTTGGTCCTTATGGCAAGCCTAAAGGCATTATAATCCTTAGGAAGCTCCTTGATTGCTATATGTAATAATTCTTCATCATCTATTATGATATCTACAGCCAAAAGCTTGTCTCGAACTACCTTGATCTTTTTTAGATAAAGATCCACAGAGTCTATGCCTTTCTTGAAGTTATGTAGCTCTCCTTTGAGATTCATGACATGTGATCTAGAAATAGATAAAACCCTATTCTCTAGAACTTTCCACACTTCCATTGCAGCAGTGTCAAGGCTAAAATGGAAGGTGAAAGATTAGAATTCATGAAAGTGAGCAGAGCTTTCTCTTTGAATCTCCAACTCACATAATTTGGATTCATAATTGTGGTGATTGATCCTTCAAATACTTTTCTAGAATCAATTGAGGCTCCTCCAAAAGCTCAAACAATGAATACGTTTCTAAGAACATAGTGATCTGGTGCTTCCACACTATGTAATTTGTGTTATCAAGCTTAAAAGTCATCATATTAGCCATGTTTGACAAGAGTAATAGCCCCATTTGGATGCTTGTTTTAGCCCATATAGAGATTTATTCAACTTGTACACTAACTCCCCAATGCGGATACCACATGATAGCACGTCTGTGGAGATTATCTTTATCATTTATGTTATCTTTATTTGAGTTTATCTCTAGTACGGATTAGTATTTGAGATTGTTAGGATTATCATATTAATATTTGAGATTGTTTAGGATTTGTTTAGGAGAGTTTATCTCTATCTTTGTGATTCCTGGAAGCTGTATATAAAGCTCTAGATGGTTTCTTTTGTACTTTACAGATTATTATTATTATTATTGAGATTATTTTCATTGAATTGTTTGGTGGTGATTCCAAACACCTTAGGTGGGAAGCCTAAGGTTCTTCGGTAGGACTAATCTAGGTGGGAAGCCTAGGTAGTCCTACATCACTCCCCTTGTTGTGAAGTGCTTGAGGAAGTTGCATACATCTTCATGAATCTCGTTATGAAGGAAAGAATTACTAATATCCAATTGTATTAAAAACTAGCTTTTTAGAGTAGAAATAGCATGCAAATTCATAACCATAACCATTTTAGCAACTGGAAAAAATGTTTTATTGAAATCTAGACCCTCTTGTTAACTAAAGCATTTAGCAACAAGCCTGGTTTTGTACTTTTCTATGGTACCATTAGATTTATTCTTAACCTTATAAACCTGTATGTTTAGATTCTAAAGCTTCAATCTCAGCTGCCATAGCTTCCTACCACTTGGGATCTTAGAAAGCTTCTTGATAATATTTAGGTTCATGAGTTGTAGAGATAAAGGGACAAAAATGTTTGTATGTAGAAAACAATTTAGTAGAATCAAGATAGTGTTCTAAAGGATATTGCTTACTTGGCACGATAGATGAACTGTACTGAGTTTGGTTTGCACAAGTAACTAAAATACACTTATAAAATTGTAAATAAGGTGGTGGTTTAGAAATTCTTTGAAACCTTCTTAAAGGTAGATTAGAAGTATTAACATCAAGTGATGGTGCAATATTTGTATCATTTGTAAAATGTGCATAACCTATTTCAACTGCACGCTCTGCATTATCTATAGATTCTAAATTGATTGTAGGGTTTGCATTAGTTACAGTACCAGCAGAAGTGAGAACAACTGTAGGATCAGTGCTATCAATCAAGGTTTTAAAACTCAGACCGTTCATTGAACCGTAAAAGGAAGAGGTTCAAGATTTTTAAGATCAAATCGAGGTCGAACCGGAGTCGAACCGTGATGATGTCATAATTAATTTAATAATTATTTTTTATATAAAAATATTAAATTAACTAAAATAATCAAATTAAATATAAATATCTATATTTCAAACATATATTTTCATATCATAACTTCTACAAGACAAATAAGAAATATCAAATCCTAAGCAAATTTAAATATAATATAACACTCAAATAAAATAAAATAAATTAATTAATAATTTTAAATTGAAATAATTATTTAATAATTATTATATACTTAACTGTAAATACTAATTAAAATTAGAGCAATAATACTACCATAACATTTTATACAAATTTTGCAATAATTTGTCACGTGACAAGATATGAGTGGTAGAGATGTAAACCCATAATTTTTTTTTCATTACTCACACTTTACCATGTGTCAAATTATAGAAAAAAAAATTGTGTAAAATATTGTGATACTATATTACTCTCAGAGAAATAATATGTCCATAACATTTTCACAATATTTTTATAACAAATTCTCAGTGGTAGGTTGTTACTAGTTGTTATTATTAAAGTAAAAAAGTAATTTTAGTGTTAAGTTTAAATTTGAACCAATAACAACTAACTACTTATAATTTATTATAAAATTATTGTGAACTCAACGCTTCTCTTACTTTCAAAAATATTTAAAATATTTAATGCACCTATTGCACCTATCATTGCATGTTACATCACGTTGGGGAGCTGAAACAAATATCTAAATCTTATGGCTGAAATTTGTTTGCTTTTATTAAAAAATTAAAATCTTTCATCATTTCCAAGTTAGCCACGTGAGGGAAGGGACTTATGAATTCAAAAGTAATAACAAAAGTCAAAGAAAGAAAGAGAAAGAGAGAGAAACCCATACCTAAGAGAAAAAGAGGAAATTACAGAGCTCTGAGAAAGAAAAGAAGAAAAGCTCCAGCAACGGAAAAGAGAAAGAGAAGAAGAAAAAAAAAAAAGGAAGAAAGAAGAAGAAGCAGCAGCAGAAGACGAAGATCGTGTTACTGTAATTTGTGTTTTTGTTTTTTTGATTTGATGTAGTTTGTGTTGGCGCAGACCTGCTCCGTTGTGTTCTTCTCTCTTTTTTTTTTTTAGGAACTTGTCTTCTTCTTCTTCTCTGGTTCTTTTTTTTTTTTTTCCCTTACAAATCCCTTTGCTCAAGATCTGAAATTATCAGATCTCCTTCCGATCTTTGTTCTTCTTCGTGTTCTTTCATTTCTTCAAGATCTGATCATAACTTCATACCGGTGTACCAAAATTCACCGGAAAAGCTGAAAGAAAAAGAAACCGTTCGAACCTCAAAAACCGGTCACGGTTCTCAGAACCGTACGGTCCAACCACGGTTCGCACGGGTTCCTGCCTTTTTCCTATAGAGCGGTTCTTGAAGCTAAAAAAAGGGTAAAACTGAGAGGTTCACGGTTTTTTCAGTCGGACCATACGGTCCGGTCCGGGTTTCAAAACCATGAAAACTACTACGGAATACTTAATTGAGAAGGAATGAAACCAATTAGAAGAATGAAATAACAAAATTCAAATTTATAAGACAAAAATAAAAAATAGTGAAATTTAGAAGTTTAAACATTTTAACCTATTATTTAATTATGTGAAAACTTTTTCAAAGTCATTATTACCATCATTGTGTTATTTTTATTATTACTTGCCTTGTCACATGAATTAGTTTTAGGCCACGATACCATAAAAGCACTATTTGTTTTGAGTTATCGTAATAAATTAGAATAATAGTACCATGTCCATTAAATGATTGATTAAACAAATAATAGCTGTTATTTACTTAGCGGTGACTAAGAGCCCATTTGGAATATACTTATTTATTTAAGCTTATTTGAGTGTGTAGTTTTTTTTTTTTTTTTTTTATTTTTTTTTTTTTAGAGGAACTTGTCTTCTTCTTCTCTGGTTCTTTTTTTTTTCCTACAAACCCCTTTGCTCAAGATCTGAAATTATCAGATCTCCTTCCGATCTTTGTTCTTCTTCGTGTTCTTTCATTTCTTCAAGATTTGATCATAACTTCATACCGGTGTACCAAAATTCACCGAAAAAGCTGAAAGAAAAAGAAACCGTTCGAACCTCAAAAACCGGTTACGGTTCTTAGAACCATACGGTCCGACCACGGTTTGCACGGATCCTTGCCTTTTCCCTCATAGAGCGGTTCTTGAAGCTAAAAAAAATTGCAAAATTGAGAGGTTTAAGGTTTTTTCGGTTGGACCGTATGGTCCGGTCCGAGTTTCAAAACCATGCTATCAATCACATAGGGAGTGGAAAACTATTCAACAGAATCGTAGGGAAAAGATGAGGTAAAGGAATTGAAGAATGAGATGATAAGGAAGAATTTGAAGAAATAAATGGGAAAGTGGTTTCATGAAACACCACATCTCTAGAAATGAAAATATGTTTTGCAGTAAGATCTAAGAGTTTATAACCTTTTACACAAGATTTGGATTTGGGATTGAACTTAGATTTGTTATGACTCAAAGTAGATGCAAATTATAAGCAACCAAAAACTTTGAGATGAGTATAGGAAAGAGTTTGGTTGTACAATTTTACATATGGTAATTTTTTTTGAAGAATAGGTGAGGATAATCTATTAATGAGATGCACTGCAATCAAACAACATTCACCCCATAAATATAAAGGCATATTAGATTGAAATCTAAGAGCTCTGGCTATACTTAAAATGTGTTGATGTTTCCTTTTCACATCAGAATTTTGTTGTGAAATGGAAAAATATGAATGTTGATGTGTTATGCCATGAGTTGTAAAGAAATCTTTCATAAGGAACTCTTGTGCATTATCAGTTGTAACGTCATTAATTTTGGTGTTGAACTGAGTGCAAATCATAGTATAGAAAGATTGTAAAAGAAGTCTAATTTCAGATTTATATTACATGAGATAAATCCATGTTAATCTAGTAGAGGAATAAAGAACAAGTTTTTGTTGTTAATATTTAGTAAGTGTCAATAGGAGTCAATCGGTGTCTTTAATCTTTTTTTTTTTTTTCTTTTTCAATGAAAAGACCCATAACTTTATTAAGATGAAGATAAATTCAATACATCACAAGCTAATGTTGACTCAATAATAATTGGATCCTCCTCTACCCAAGTTACATAACTATCTAATCCTTTGGCATATTGAGCTAAAATATGTGCTAGTTTATTTCCTTCCCTCCTCACATGGGACACTTACACAGATCAAAAAGCTTGCAGTCTATGGTGAATTCCAGAAATAACGTTAAATATGGCCACAGGGGGGCAACTCAAATCTTCAATAGTAGTAGAAAGTAGAAGTGAGTCACATTCAAAGTGGACATCTAGAACACCAACATCCCAAGCATAATCAACGGCTTCTTCACAAGCTTTGGCTTCGGTTTCCAGTGGTCCAAATGGGTAGTGTAGTTTCTTGCTTAATGCAGCTACAACTCTTCCTGCATGATCTCGAATTGAAGTTCCCACTCCTGAGGCTTCCTATTGCCGAAAGGCAGACCTATCAGTATTTACTTTGTACCATGGAGGTTTTGGATTGATCCATATTTCCACTTCTTTCACTACTGCCGGTGAAGGCTGAAAGTTGGCAACTTGAAATTCGTCAATCAATGATCTTGCTTTATGCAGAATCACAGCTGCAAATTGGCATGACTGGCCATGCCTAACTTGGTTCCAATCAAACCAAATACTCCATGCTATAGTAATAGCTAATTGTAGCACTTCATTGCCTTCATGTTGTATGAACTTTAGGTACCATAAATCAATGAATTCTGGCAAATGGACCCCTTGCATGTCTAATGGGAGACTCGACAGCTTCTAGACATCCTAAGCCTTGGGACATGACCAAAATAAATGGCCACTACTTTCGGCTCCTAAACCATAAGCCTCGCAAGTCAAATCATCAATGATCTTCCGATGACAGAGATTAGCCTTAGTGGGGAGTATATTACGATTGGCTCGCCATGCAAAGTTTTTAATCTTATTAGGCACATTAAAACCCCACAACGATTTCCAAAATTTCTTATAGTTCTGCCCATTTGAAGCTTCAAGACAAGGATCATATATGGATGAAAGAGCCACCTTGTGGGCACTACTCACGGTGAAGTGCCCCTTAGGTGTGTACGCCCAGATTAGTCGATCCACTATGCATCTAGAGCTCAAGGGAATGCATAAAATTGTAGTAGCATCATCAGGGGAGAAAGCTTGTCTGATCACATCCGCTTGCCAAGAATTGGATGAGGGGTTGATGATTGAACTGACATTTGCATCAATAGGTAATCCAATCAGTGGTGAAGTGAGTCTAAAACTGGATGGTGTTGGTAACCACTTATCAAATCATAACCCAATAGAGTCCCCATTCCCCACCTACCAACGATATACCTTTTGCACAATCGATTAGGCCGAGATCATGCTTCTCCATGCGTATGAAGGATGATGACCCAACTCAACAGAAAGGAAGTTCCCATTTGGAAAATACCGAGCTTTAAACACTTTATGGACTAAAGTATTGGTACAATTTTGTAATCTCCAACCCTGTTTGGCCAGTAAAGCAAGATTGAAAGCCTTTAAATCCCGAAAACCCAATCCCCCTTCTTCTTTCTAAAGACACATTTTGTCCCAGCTTAACCAAGCCATTTTAGTTTTTCATGTGTTTGCCCCCACCAAAAATTCTGAACCATAGATGTCATTTCATCACACAACGCGTTTGAGAGCTTAAACACGCTCATAGTATAAGTAGGTACTACTTGAGCCATGATCTTAATTAATATTTCTTTTCTAGTGTGAGAGAGAAATATTTCCTTCCACCCTGAGAGCTTATTATCCAGCCTATCAATGAGTTGTTGAAATGTATTACATTTATTTTTGCCAACTAGTGATGGGAGACCAAGATACTTTTCATGCTATTGAATGATTTTTGCTCCAAATCGAGTCTTGATTTCATCTTGGATATTTTGAGGTGTATTTCTGCTAAAAAAGAGTGAAGTTTTATCCCTATTTAGATGTTGCCCTGATGTTTGCTCATAAGTTTCCAAAATCATCTCTAAATTGGGATAGTCCACCCTAGTAGCTTTACAAAAGATAAGGCTATCATCAACAAAGAATAGATGAGAAATCGCTGGAGTACCTTGGCAAGTTGCCACACCCCTAAGGAGGCCCTGGTGTACTAATGTCTGAAGTAGAGCTGATAAGCCTTCTACACACAACAAAAACAGATATGGAGAGAGTGGGTCCCCTTGGCGTAACCCCCTAGATTGGGTGATATTGCCACAAGGTTTCCCATTAATTAGAACAGAATAAGACACTGTGTGAACACATCTCATTATTATATTTACCCACTTCGCATTGAACTCTATTTTTGCATAATATTTTCCAAACATCCCCATTCCACTCCATCATATGCCTTACTTATATCTAACTTCAAGGTCATTTCACTGACATTTCCACTCTTTTTTTGGCTAATATGGTGCATTGCTTCAAAAGTGACTAGCATATTATTAATAAGCCAATTAAACATAAAGGCGCTCTGATTCTCACTAATAATTTTAGGAAATAAACATTTAAGTCTATTAGCCAAGACCTTAGAAGCAAGCCTAGATACAACATTGCTAAGGCTAATAGATCTGTATTAAGAAATTTTGGTTGGGTTCTTTGTTAGACATATTTTAACAATTTTAATGCAGATTTCGCCCCTCACACAATCTGTGTTTCTTTGAGACTCACGGACATCTGCCTCACAGGGTAAAATGATCTATAGCATGAAGAAGAAGCACACAAGGTACGTGCTTTGCAAACTACTCTATGTCTCTTTTTCTTTTTTTGACTCAAAAAAATGCACAAAAAATTCTTTCTAGAAGAGTTTCTCAAAAAAATTGTCTTTCATGAATGAGGAACTATTAAAATATATGTTATTGAACAGATACATTGTTTCAGAAATAACTGCTGTATACAGACTTACTAACTCAAAAAATAAAAATAAAAATAAAATATTATTATTAATTGGATAAGTGGGCTCAGTCCACACATGCCTAAAGCCCAACCAATATCCAACCCAAAACTCATATTCTCTATTATTTCCTATGTGGGACTCAAGGATTCTCATCACTTCAATATCATGTTCAAGTGGACACATTAAGAGTCAATTTCTTATTCACTCCATAATATTTTTCTAACATTCTTTACTTTAGGAACAAGCATAATGTGTGTTTCATTAAGTAGCTTGAGGAAGTGAAGAAAAATCTTTACAAAATTTTCACTTTTGAAGCTCTGTTTTGTAACTAAATGGTGGACCAAGGAAGAAGATGAAAAGGCCCAAAATGGTGTCATTGCAATAGTCAACTTAAAAGTCAATACATACATGTAAACAGTATCAAATTCTAATGAGATAGATGGACCAACTGATGGACCAACTAATATGCTATGTATTGCTAATGTCAGAAACAATGTCGTTTCATGTTTGTTGTATTTACTATTTATTGTAATCGCCTGATCACATGACAATTAAATATTTAATTATGTTTTGATTAGTATTAATAATTCCTAATTTTCATGTCATTCTATTAGGAGTAATGCTAGAGATATAAATATTTTTACAAAATTTTTTTACAAACTGTTGATGTGGTGAGTGGTTATTGGTAAATAAAAAAGTGATGTTAATAGTGGGCCTAGATAAAAATCAGTAAGATGTTGACCATATCAACAATTTGTAAAAATGTTGTAAAATATTTTGAAGCTGTAGCATTACTCCTCTACTAGGGAAAATTATTATATACTCCGAAAATACCATAAATGTGTACTCCCCCATTTCACATGAATTGTGGATCTTACCATGAATTTAATTAATAGGATTCACAATTATGTGAGAGGAAGAAATATACATTTATGGTACTCTGGATATAGATGCTACTGTAATGTATCCTTTTTAATTGCATTGAATACAAAACTTGTTCTCATTCATGCTATAGGAAACTTCTATAAAACTCATTCCTCACCCTCTTCAATTCCAAAATGTCTTACTTATTACTCCACTTCCACCTTCTTCTATTAATTCACACCCTATGACGAAATCTAAACATGGCATTCATAAACCAAAACTTTATAAAGCTATCATTGACTATACATATATAAAGCCACCCTCCTATGTTGTTTCATCTCAATATCCTCAGTGGATATGGAGTCTAAATTTGACTCTTTGAAAATACAAAGTTCTTGCTCTTTAGTTCCACCACTCGTTGATAAAAAAATTGTTACCTATAAATGAGTTTATAAATTGAAAAGACATAGTTTTGGTACTGAAAAAATTTATGCAAGCTTGACTTAGCCAGGCCTGGCCACCTAATGGGTCTAATCCATGAATTTATTTTATTTTATTTCTTTCTTTGCATAGCTCAAGCCATGTGCCCATTGGGGAACTGAGGAAGTGAGGTTTCAGGGGTATGAGTGTACATTAGCCTAGCTTGCCGCAATGGCGAAACTAGAAATTCATCATTGGAGGGGGGAGGGGGCAAATAAAAAATAATATAATTAATTTTTTATCACTATATATACTTTATCCATATTATGTATAGTCTATTTTATATGTTATACAAAACATTTATCAATTGAATAAAGAATTAAGAATAGGTAAAGAAGAAGAGTTCCTAGGGAGTAGAGAAGGAAAAAAAAAAAAAAAGCAGTTGCCAATTCAATTAACATTGCAGTGTAAGATTTTAACCATACACATGTCCATTTTCTTGTAAATGAAACAGACATTTCTAAACTAGAAGGTGGTATTACATGCATCTGTTGCATGTATTCCCCTTTCGCTTGTGGGGTCCATCTCCATGTGAAAGGAGGGATTCATGCATTATATACATGGTAGATTTTCCCTTAGACTAGAAGCTGCGCTTATCCAAGCATTGTGAGCATGGTACCCATCTTTGCTATGACACAATTTATTGATTTGGAAATTGTGAGTGGTGCGTCGGATACATTAAACATTAATAGTAGGACAAGTATTGGTTTACATTATATTATCAATGTAAAATTCATATTATAAACTAAACATCAATGTAGAATTATATTGCAAAGAGTATATAATATTGCACATTTGCATAAAGGTGTATAATGTTGTACACATTTATTTAATCTACAATATAAATCTTACACTAATAGTACAATATAAACTACTAATTGCAAAATCGTTGGCGCCCAATATACATGGTTATTGCTATTCTTGGTGTTGTTGCACCCCTGTTGGTTCTGTAAAAGAGCAGTTGGTAAAATTTGCACAATAATATCTTTGTAATATTAATTTTTAAATTGATATTGTTTGAAATTATTTGGGGATATGGCATTTTCTTTCAAACATATTTTGAAACACAATTTCAACACTTAAAAATTGTGTTTCCAAAACATGACTTAAAAAAAAAAAAAATGCTAAATTGATATATTTCCAATAGTTTCAAAATAGTGCAACTTTAAATAAGTACTATTAAAATAATATCGAGTAAAATGCTTGACACCCCCTAAACTTTAAGGTAGTTGCTCTTACACCCCTTAATATTTATTTTAGCTGATTTAGTACATAAACTTTAGTATTGTAATGAATAGACTCTCTTAACTTGTATTTTAGACAATTTAGTACCTAAACTTTGGTATTGTAACAAATAGACCCCCTAAACTTTGATGTTGTTGCAGTAAGACCCCTTCATTTTCATTTTTTTAAATTTATTTGGTGCAAAAAGTGGTTAAATTGGTGGGGGAGGGGGGAAGTTAAGGGAGTTTTATTGTTATAGTATCAAAGTTTATGCACTAAATTGGTAAAAGAAAAGGTTAAAGGGGACTATTTGCTATATTGCTAAAGTTTATGTACTATATTTGCTAAAATAAAAGTTTGGGATAATTACACTTTGCCCATCTGTGGTTTGCCTCTAATTCTATATGCCCACCCGTGGTTTAAATTTTGACACTTTGCCCACCTGTGATTCTGACCGTGAGTGCTCCGTAACCCACCTCAATGTTTTTCGTTACTCTAAGACCAAATAAGTAAAAAACACATCCCAAAACGGATCAAAACTCACTCTCCCTCCCAAAACTCACTCACTCCTACTCGGCTTGCTCACCAAACTCACTCGCTTGAGACAACTGTGGCAGATCCGAGCCGAGGAAGAAAGACACAGTTGCTCCTCTGTTCAGCTATGGCAGATCCTACAATGGGCTTTGATTCGTGCATGCTCTTGGGTTTTGATCATGGGTTTTGATCGTGGGTTTAAATCTGTGACCTCACCAAATACCATTCTTATGCAGATTCGAAGTGCCATTTTACCCAAAGGTCATTGGCATAATTACTTTTGAACTTTTTATAAAAGATCTTTAATAAATAAATTTTCTACACTAGAATCTTGCTGGATACAGTGATCTTTCAAAGGAAATAGGCCATTGATCTTAGCATGGAACCGAGTGTATCTCTGGACACTTGAAATTTCACCTCTGTTTCTCCAGAAGTTGTCTTTGTATCTTGGAGCCGATCAAACACAAAAACAGATTCTTATACTACTTAACACTAGAAAGTCGTGCAACTATTCTAAAAATAATAACAATAAAAATAAAATCGAATCTTATATACTCTTGCGCTTTCTGAAATGCAAATATTATAAATGCTAAATTCAATACAAACCTGGTGTTTGAAAGATCATATCCATGTAATTCTCAATGGTCTTGTTCCACAATGTCTAGTTCAGTCCAAATCAACTATTTGTCCTAGTTTGAGATAGAATGGACTTCCTCATTTTCATCTCTATTTTCATCTCTAGTTCAGTCCAAATCGCTTGAGACTCTAGCCTTGGGTTTTTAATTGTTGAGAGGAAGACTGTTTCATCTGACCCATTTTCATCTCTAACTCAGACAACTTCTCACAAACTCACACGAACTCACCCAAGCTTCAAGATCAAATACAAAAAAATTACTGCACAATGAACTCAACTGAACTCACCCAAGTTTCAGATGAACCCAGAATCAAAGCTTCTTCCTCGGGTTACTTGCATGATCAAAGCCCAAATGATTCTCGGTCTAGAGTCTCAAGCGAAGAGCATTGCATTGTGTAGGATCTTTGTTGGGTTGGATGGGAGTGAGTGAGTTTTGGGAGTAAGAGTGAGTTTTGATCCGTTTTGGGATGTGTTTTTTACTTATTTGGTGTTAGAGTAACGGAAAACATTGAGGTGGGTTACGAAGCACTAACGGTCAGAATCACAGGTGGGCAAAGTGTTAAAATTTAAACCACGGGTGGGCACATACAATTAGAGGCAAACCACAGGTAGGCAAAGTGTAATTATCCCTAAAAGTTTAGAGAGTGTAAATGCAACTACTCCAAAGTTCAGGGGGTGTCAAGGCGAATAATATTTTACAAATTTTGCACCAAGCTGTCACTCTGACTCTTCATCTCTCTAATAAGCTCCGTTCACAATTGGTAAAAGCATTCACATCAACCTCAGTGAGTTTTTAACCAAATTTAATCTAAAAAACTCACTTTTGTTAGTTTAGCTAATTTACTATTTACAAACAACTACTTTAACTTCAATACTTTATCACTATTCTATTTTAATATTATTTTCTATCTTCTTAAATATTTTTTGGACAAAGTTTAGCTACAAAATCGATTGTAGCCTTAGGCTACAAACTCGCTCAATATGTTTTTATTAGAGGTGAATTTTGACAAATCCACCATTGGATTGCATCTTCTTCTTATATTCTCCATGTTTGCAAAATTTCAAGAAAATTAAAGATCAATAGCTATGTCATCAATAAAATTTTAAATTGCAAGTTTTTGTAATTTAAAATTATGCATAAAATATAAGATTATAGATTATATAGTAAATGATATCCGATTGACACAAAAATTGACATGTGCATTAAGAGCGTAAAGAACATGTAATTCAACGGTTAGATTTTCAAAAAATGCAATAATATTTATTTTATTGAGTGAGTTTGTAGCCTAAGGCTACAACCAATTTTGTAGCTAAACTTTGTCCATATTTTTTTTAACCCATCAGTCCCAAGGTATGAATAAAATAAGATTTTTATTTGTTGTACTGTTCATTGTTAAATTTTTGGGACAAAATAGTGAAAATACTGTGGCCGATATATGGAAGCTTTGGGTGATTGTTTTTTTTGACTAAGTGTGTGTTTGGCAAAAATTAAAAAGTTAGCTTATTTTACTATTCAGCTTACTTTTGCTACTATTCACGAGCTCCACTGCACTTTTTATTTTTGGTACTATTCATGGGTCCTACTATATTATTTCAGTTAACTTTTACCTTTATTTACATTACTTTTAGTAAAAAAATTTTATTTCAGCAAAATAAACAGATCCCAAACAGATCCTAAGTCCGTTTGGGAATAGTTTATTTAACTAAAACTGAAAACTTTTTGCTGAAAAAAACTAAAATCTAGCTGAATAATATAGTGGGACCCATGAATAGTACCAATAAGTGCAATGAGACCTATGAATAATAGCAAAAATAAGCTAAAAACTTTAATAAACTGTAGGTTTCATCACTTCCCAAACACACTCTAAATGTTGTTTTAGCTAAACTGATGGAAATGCTCTAACACTCTGTTTGTTTCACTAGAAAACTTTTTGTAAAGATAGTTTTCCACATTTTTCAGTGTTTGGTAGCACAAAAAAAAAAACTTGGTCAATGGAAAACTATCCTTGGTCAACAAAAAACCCTAATAAAAATAAGACTTATTTTTTATAGGTTGTTTTCCAATTTTTGTTTTTTGGAAAACAATCTCTCTCTCTCACACGTTGCTTCTCCTATAAATATTATCTTCGTCTATAGCCATGGGAAACATAATTTTTTGGTGCCTTCTCTCTCTCATTGTAAGTTTTCTCACTTTTTCTCTCTTCCCTTTACTTTTTCTCTCCTCTCATCTTCACCGTCACTAACTCTAGTCTCTCCTCTTCCCATAGATCTCTCTCTCTAACTGTATCTCTTCTCTCTTTTCTCCATTTTTCTCTTCCCCTCTGTAACACAATTCTCTGATTAGGTTTTTTTTTCCTTCACTGATTGGTCAATAGCTTCGACTTGCAAAGGAGAACAAATTTGCAGAGATAATTATTTCATTCCTCTCTACCAAAATCTCAATTCTTTGCTTTGAATTTCAAGCTCAATTTTCTTTTTTCTCTAAGAAATTTTCTGTTTGATGGATTCTAGGAAGAAGTTACTTCTTTTTCATACATAAAGTGCAATAAAATAAAATAAAATAAAATAAAAAAAGAAGAAGAAGAAAGAATGAATGAAGTAAAAGATGAAAATTTTAAACATAGTACCTATATTGCTCTAAATTGCTTTTACATTGGACAATCTTTACCGTGGACTAATAATATTGTAATATAATGAATCTTAATTGTTTAGGAGAATTGCATTTGTTGGCAAATACTTTTTTTGTTGGCAAATTGACCGTAGTAGATAATTAGTATGCCAACAAAAAGAGTAGACAATTAAAAGTTATTGTTATTTATGCTTATTGAAAATGTATTCTCCTGTCAAATTTATATATGTATATATATATATGTACACAAATGGTTGATGTGTGTGTGTGTGTGTGTGTGTGTGTGTGTGTGTACGTACGTTACTATCTATATATATGAGCAAGATGAGTAGCAGAGATCATGAAAATTTGACAACTAATTAATTTTGATTGTATCTATTGTCAAAATTTTAGTATGAAAACCAAATTCATTCTTGGTTTTTTTTATTTATAATGATTACATTAGTTAGTTTAGACAATATACATGTTTTAAATTATACAAGAAATATTTTTTTAAAAAAATTGCATACCAAACACCAGAAAACATTCTCAAGCTCATTTTCAAGGTTGTTACCAAACACTGGAAAATGAGACAATTTTCTAAAAAATGCTCTTTGGAAAATGAACAATTTTACAAAAAATGTTAATGCTAAAACAATCAGAGCGTAAGTTTGTTTTCTTTAATTTCTCTTCTTTTATTTATTTTTTTTTTTTTCCGTTTAGTGAAAGTATCATTTTGGTCCCTACATTTTTAAAAGCTAATGGAATTGCTACTTCTTAATGGTACATAAGTTTGACCCACTTTTGTTACTTCTTAGTATGCTTTTTCCATTTATTATATCACTTTTTTTACCTTAACCCAGTAATTTTTTATATATTAATATAGATCCGATTATTTTATTTTAAGTAGTTTATTTTTGTATATTTTATATATATTTTCTTAATTTTTTTCTATTTTTTTAATAATAAATATTTTATTCAAATCTAAATATCCGCATAAAAGTTAATATAGTGAAAATATGAATTTAGAATTTACCTTGTATCAATACTAATTTATTGAGTTATGTGATAAATAAACTTTTTAGATGTAATTATTTAGCAAAGTTGAAATCTTGCTTTTGATAAATTAGGTTCTATAGTTCTATACTTTCATGCTTCATTTAGTTATTTTATTTATTTTTTAATTATAAATGTCTATTAGAAAATATCCATCTAAATATTAAGAGAGAGAGAGAGAGAGAGAGAGAGAGAGAGAGAGAGAGAGAGAGAGAGAGTGAAAATTGAAAAACAAATTGAATTTAAAAAAGATGGATAAATTTGTTGATGGATAACTAGTAGTATAAAAAACATAACAAAACAAGTGAAAAATATATTTTAAATAAATGAGTATGACCCACTTAAAATTAGGAAGTTTCTTTCAATAATTGTGACAGACAAACTGACAGCCTTATTAGACCCAGCAGTTCATCAAGTAGAAAGACCCCTATGATGTTTACCCCTAGAAGCTCTTTTTCTCTAGGACACCTTTCTTTGACTCTAGACCTTTACCTCCCCAAAGTCTCCCTCTAGTTATACACCTCCACTTATAAACACCAATAGAACCCAGTAAAGACTGAACTAGCCTATTATCCAACAGAAACCACACAACCAACCCCTAATGTTCATCAAGCCCTTTATGAGCCCCAACCCCAGCCTGACTCTCCTACCCACACAGATATATTGGGATTTACAGATGACAGACAAATTAATGTTTTAGCCAAGGAATTTGTTTTAGATAAAGAATTACTAAAATATGACTACTTAAAACCTGAAAATAGTGACAGAAAAAATCAATTTTTAAAGAATATAATGAATATGAAAGAAATAATTTAAGAGCCAAATATTATGAAATGGTGACAGACTTACAGACAATTTTAGTTTCTTTGACTTTTTAGACTATCATAACAAAAAGATAAGTGTAATAGAAAAAACATTGTCATGGATAAAGACAGAAAATCATGAGAAAGTATATCAAACTTATCCACCCTTTGAATCAATTATATTAAACCAAAATAGTGGAGTCCAAGTGTTGGCTACTCCAATCAAACGACCTAGTCTAAGTGATGATAATAAGAACTAGATATATAATCCAACAGAATAACTATACCAATATTTATCTAAAAACAATTGGTCAAAAGATACAAGATATAGAAGACAGAATAACGCCCTCTTCCACTTCCATAAAGAAAGAAAATGCATCCAATAGCTCTTTATTTATCCCCCATGAAATACCTCCTCACCTCAGAGCACCTTTAAAGAGGCCTAAGACAGAAAAAACTGATAATTTACTTAATGAAATAAATAAAAAGTTAGACTTAATGAAATTAGATCACAAAAAGACATAGAGCCATTAAAAAATAAAATATTATAACATTAGGACGGACTGACTCTTCAGAGATGAAGAATCAGAAGACAATCAATTGACAGATTTGACAGACTTATCAGATGTAGATAATTTAGAATCACAATTTACAGACAAATTATAGATTAATAAATTAACTTTAGCATCTTCATCGCAAGATCGCAAAAAAGGAAGAATTGAAGAATTATATCCTAAAAAGAATTGGTATCCTAAACCTACTCCCTGATCTACAATTTGAAGAAAGACATACTTATGTTAATTCATCTTACTCCCCAGATTTAATTTATGAATGGAATATTGATGGAATGTCAGAATATGAAATAATAAACCTTTTACATGAAATGACTTTGCTTACTAATGTTTATAAAAATCATGGAAAACAGGATCACCAAATAGCTCATTTAATTGTCACTGGTTTTACTGGCCAATTGAAAGGCTGGTGGGATCATTATTTAAATAATGATGACAGAAATGAAATATTAACAGCAGTTAAAAGAGAAACAGATGGAAGTGTTATAATGACAGATAGACAGCCTTCACAAGATGCAGTTAATACTTTAATTTTTACCATAACCAAACATTTTGTTGGAGATCCCAACCAATATAAAGAAAGAGCTTCAGATGTTTTAATCAATTTAAGATGTCCACAACTTTCAGACTTTAGATGGTATAAAGATGTTTTTATTTCAAAAGTTTTAAGTAGGAATGATTGTCAACAATCCTACTGGAAAGAGAAATTTATTGTGGTTTACCTTATTTCTTTGCTCAGAAAGTTAGACTTGATATAGCCAATAATGAAGGAACTATAGACTATCCTAACTTAACTTATGGAGACATAATATCTTCAATTAATAAAACAGGTTTATGGCTATGTAATGATTTAAGGCTAAAAAATCAAATAGAAAGAGAGAAAAAGTATGCTAAAAGAGAGTTAGGAACCTTTGTGAGCAATATGGCTTTGAACCATTGATTGCTCCATCTAGGAAAAGAACAAAAGAAAAGAGAGATACGGATAGATACAAGAATAATAATAGAAGATATCATAAAGGTAGAACTAAAGAAAAGAAAGAAGAGTCCAAAAGAAAGAAAAGTGACAGATATAAAGACATTATTTGCTTCAAATGCGAAAAAAAGGACACACTAGTAGATACTGTAACTTTCAAAGAAAGGTAAATAAACTTGATTTATCAGGAAAGATAAAAGACAAATTAATTAGTATGTTAGAACAGATTGATAGTGATGAAACAGATAATGAGATTCACCAGATAGATAATTGTGATATCACCGCATCATCGACAGACACTTCTTCAGATAATGGGAAAATTAAATTATGTAATTGTAATAATCCTGATAACTATTATTGTAAAAGAAAATTAAAAATAAATGTTTTAACAAAACAAGAAGATATAATAATGGATCTAATAGACAAACTCTCAGACCTACAGTCTAAGAAAGATTACTTATCCAAATTAAAAGAATCTTTAACTCAAACTGACAATTTGAAATAGATCTAAAAGATTATAAGTCAACCTATAATTTTACAGAAATTACTGATAGATTTAAACCCAATAAACCTACAACCATAACAGATTTACAAACAGAAATTAATAATTAAAAAATGAACTGAAAGAGTTAAAATCTGAAAATTTCATCTTAAAAGGCATGGTTGAACAGATAACACACAAGTAATTAGCATAAAAGACAGAATTAAATATTGTAATGAACCCTTGACAGACTCCTCTCTTTTTGACAGACAAAATTATACTGGTAACAGTTCTCACAAAGATGATTATAAAGATGAATTTTTAAAATAATTGACAGAATGATATTCCAGAAATGGTATACTGAAATAACTTTGGTTGTTCATAAAGATTCTCATTAACAGTTATTGCCCTTGTTGATTCAGGTGCTGATATGAATTGCATACAAGAAGGATTAATACCTTCCAAGTATTATGAATCAACAACAGACAGATTAACTCAGGCTAATGGTGATAGACTTAAAATAAGTAATAAATAACTAAGGCATACATATATAATAATGGAATCAATTTCAGAACACCTTTCTTTTTGACAGATAAGTTATCCTCTAAAGTTATATTAGGAAATCCTTTTTTGGCCTTACTCTACCCTTTTTTCACGACAGACAATGGAATATGTACTAATATTTTGGAAACAGAAGTATTTTTAAGTTCCTCCTACCCCCAATCCCTAAGGATATATATTTATTAAAGAAATTTCCATCTCAAGGCCACTGATAAAATTGAGCTAGTAACAGATGATGAGACTCCCACAATGGTAGAAATACTATTCTTCTACCCAGTAGTAGTAGCATGAAAATATTAAAAAAAAAAAAAATATAGTTTCCTACCTTTGTTGACTAGTCTTTCTTCTAGTCTTCTTCCCTTGTATCTAGCTTCCTACGTATCCTTCTATCTCTTTTGCTTTGTCTCTTATATCTCTTTTTGTGGATGAGAGCATAGTAGTATATAGTAGCATAACATCATAAAATAGATGATAAAGAAGAAAATAAAACGAGGTATATTCAAAAATAAGTTAAAAGATATGGAATATGAAAAAACAGAGACTATAAATCTACTTGAAATACTTCTGTCTTTGATTAAACTTGAAAACAAACTGTCTTTGATACAAGCTTGAAAATAAAACACTGTTGAATAGTTACAATTTACAAAAAGGAGAAGTTCCAAAAGTTTTCTAAGAGGGAAGGCTATTACAAAGCTTTCTAAAAGGTTTTCTAAAAACTTGAAACTTTGAAATTGGGACCTGAGAATTGACCTAAAACTTGGACTTGTCTTTTGTCTTCGGAGTCTGTTCTTTTATAGACGAAATAAACCATGATAAGTCTTCAAAAGTAACCTAAGTTAGATAAAGTGAACTCAAGTTAATCTGTCGGTAGAATCTTGGTGGAATTTGGAATAGTAAAAGTAAATCTTGAGAGTAGTTTGTTTGATCTTGTGAATCTTGAATAGTAAAAGTAAATCTTAAACAGTAAAAGTTTTACTATTTATGAACAAATTCTGTCTGGGAATCTTTCAAAATCTTTTACGATGCCAGTGAATAGTGGTGACTTAAATTCTGTTCTGTCCTTGTCGTGAAATCTTTTTCGTACTCACTTGCTGGTAAACAGTAGTGGAATTAGTAGTAACTCGTGAACATCTATTTGTATCTCAGAATCTGTCTAAATTGTTTGGACTATTCTTTAGTAAACCTTTCTGATCACCACATGAATACACTATCAATACTGACCTTGCATCTGAAGGGATTTGTCTCTTTTGAGACGCCTTCATGCTTTATCTGAAATCTTTAATAAAGATTTCCTTTTTGGCAGAATTTGGTCTAGGATTTTAGCCTTGGAATGGCTATCTTGCTTGTCAGGCAATTGACCGTTAATTTAAAATTACTAATTAAGCCATTATGTAAGCAACAGTAAGCAATAGTATGGTCTAAGCAAATTTATTTTAGGAGAAAGAGGAAAGGATAGAAGTCATAAGCCTATAGAACAAGCCAAAATCATAGAGCAAAACAAAAGAGATATAAGAGACAAAGCAAAAGAGATAGAAGGATACGTAGGAAGCTAGATACAAGGAAGAAGACTAGAAGAAAGACTAGTCAACAAAGGTAGGAAAATTAAAAAAAAAAAGAGTGTGTTTAATAAAGATTAAAGCCTTGTGATATTTAAGTTATTGTATATGTTGAATAGCTTCACATGACAGGTTGTTTATGTTTTTGGTAGCTTTGAAATGTGAAATATGTGGGAGTGAAAAGTAGAATTATTTTATTTAGTAATGACAATGGACAAGCATGTTGTTCAAGGGACAAAAGTTTAGGAGATTAGATTGTCATGGTATTTCTCCCTTGCTATTCTAATACATGGCCAATGATGTTGGGCGAAGCTATGATTTTTTGTTTGGGGGCCAAATTTTTGTATTAATATATTAACTTGTCAAGATAAATCATCGTACACATGCGTAAATGTACATACACAAATATAAACATTAATATTTTGATACTAGAGTAAGTATAATTTATAAATATATTGTATATAAAATTAACAATTTTCAAATATGTATATTCGTAAGATAATTTTTTTGGGGAACTTATCATCTTTTAAACTCCAATGAATATACAAAAACTGTCTAGTTTAGTAGTATTAAACATGTACAAAAAAACGAATTAGAGAAAGCAAAAATTACCTTGTCTCTATAACTACTAAACTAATTGACAAATTCTATTGGTTTTTAAGAGCATTATTAGACTAACTCAAACATTTGGAGGGGCCAACTTCTATTTTTGTAGTTAAATATTTAAAGTTTTAATATTTGTACATAATATAAAATAATTTTTTAAAATTGCGGGGGGGGGGCGCACCCATGCTATAGCTCCGCCCCTGGCTTTATTTTGGAAAAGATTGCTACTGAATACAGGAGAAACATCCAGAGAGAGAGAGAGCGTTTGTACTTGGTTCTATTTGGTCCATGTGAGATGCCTTGTGAATAGCGACCCTTCTATTGCTAGGCCTTTTGAGGCATTTATTCTTTAAAATATAGATTTTCTTTTTTTAATACTAAAAAAATAAATAAATAAAAAGCAAGGGGAGGAGTAGGTAGTGAAAACCCTGTGATCGTGCTAACTCTTAGCTGTTGAGATATCAATGGTATAAGGGAGTTGGATAGACTTATAAAGCGGAGGATCTACCTGTATTCTTTCAAATGAATTCAACCATAACTTGACTTCAACCTTACTAGGTGATAAAGACTAATCAATCAATCATCATCAAAAAAAAAAAAAAAAAGGCCAAATTTTTGTATTAATATATTAACTTGTCAAGATAAATCATCGTACACATGCGTAAATGTACATACACAAATATAAACATTAATATTTTGATACTAGAGTAAGTATAATTTATAAATATATTGTATATAAAATTAACAATTTTCAAATATGTATATTTGTAAGATAATTTTTTTGGGGAACTTATCATTTTTTAAACTCCAATGAGTATACAAAAACTGTCTAATTTAGTAGTATTAAACATGTACAAAAAAACGAATTAGAGAAAGCAAAAATTACCTTGTCTCTATAACTACTAAACTAATTGACAAATTCTATTGGTTTTTAAGAGCATTATTGGACTAACTCAAACATTTAGAGGGGCCAACTTTTATTTTTGTAGTTAAATATTTAAAGTTTTAATATTTGTACATAATATAAAATAATTTTTTAAAATTTGGGGGGGGGGCGCATCCATGCTATAGCTCCGCCCCTGGCTTTATTTTGGAAAAGATTGCTACTGAATACAGGAGAAACATCCAGAGAGAGAGAGAGTTTGTACTTGGTTCTATTTGGTCCATGTGAGATGCCTTGTGAATAGCGACCCTTCTATTGCTAGGCCTTTTGAGGCATTTATTCTTTAAAATATAGATTTTCTTTTTTTAATACTAAAAAAATAAATAAATAAAAAGCAAGGGGAGGAGTAGGTAGTGAAAACCCTGTGATCGTGCTAACTCTTAGCTGTTGAGATATCAATGGTATAAGTGAGTTGGATAGACTTATAAAGCGGAGGATCTACCTGTATTCTTTCAAATGAATTCAACCATAACTTGACTTCAACCTTACTAGGTACTTCAACCTTACTAGGTGATAAAGACTAATCAATCAATCAATCAATCAATCAATCAATCAATCATCATCAAAAAAAAAAAAAATATATATATATATATATATATAAAAGCAGAGACCTTATACTGAGATTCTGTCATATAGTGCTTTGTATGAGTAGTATTTCATTTAACCTTTCACCTCACTCCATCTTCTTATCAATAACTAGTTTAAGTCATAAATGCAGAAGATTAAGAGATTTGGTTCCACCCCTTTTCCAACTTCTTGAACTCTTTCACTTTTAATTTCATTAATTTCAAAATTGAAAAGTTTTATCCATTCAATGTTAGTTTTTCATGTTATAAAAGCAGTATCACAAAATATTGAAGGGTCAAAAGAAATGGAGAGAGAGAGAGAGAGAGAGAGAGAGAGAGATATTAGTGTCAAGAAGAGTATGAAATTGGTTTTGGTTTTAGGTGCATATGATCTAACTACTTGTGGGGTGTTTGGGGGGGGGGGGGCAGGATTCAAGTCTTCAAGAGGAAATTTCACATACATATACACTTAGATTAGGATAGAGTAGAATTTCTATCTTGTATAAAAAAAATAAATAAATAAATAACACAATAACAACAACAACAACAACAACGACAACAACAACAATTATGTCAAAGCTTGGTACAATGCTTCAACACATTTGGGGTTTCTGAAAGGTATATTTAGGGAAGACATAGAGCCTTTATAAGTATTATTTGAATTTATTTATATTTTTGGGAAATGCTTAATCATTGTAAGTGATAGAATACTCAAATGTATGTAAAATTAAAGTTAAGATATGGAATAGTATAATTTTATATTTTCTCTGTTCAATTGTTGTTATAATTTTAATCTCCTGACATGTATATTTTAGTTTTACAAATTAAGAATTAAAAACCTTAAATCTTAGATGTTCAGCCTTCAAAAGTTCATGTATTTTCCTTTTAAAAAAATACTCCTAAAAAAATAAATAATAAGAATTTTTGTATTGAAAACGTCAAATGTGATAAGAATTTTTATATTGAAAATGTCAAATGTAAGAACCAAATATATATATATATATATACACACACTTGATATAAAAAAAAAAAAAAATCAATAGCATGTAGTGGAATTTTTGAGGTCTAATTAATTATGGTTACTTATATATGGATATATTGTATAGTGATCATATAATACATAATTGAAATTAATTTTCAAATATTATAACACATATGAGTATTATAAAATAACTATAACAAACACGTGCATCACGTGGGACATCGCTAGTATTTTCTCAAAGGATAACCCAATTGTTGATGCCATGTTTATGTTTATGTTTGTCAAGTTTTTATACACAATATTGTATTCAAAACATATGGTTCTTAATTATTTACATTTGTAATCCTTTAGGTCTTTTAAAATTGTATATGAAAAGAAATCTTGATATGCTAAAATTGATTAAGCATCTTACAAAAAAAGATAATAAAACAAATTAGATATTGAAATATTAAATTAATTAAGCACAAAA
>NW_027069569.1:499371-503993 GCF_002906115.3 Quercus suber
TGGTTCTGTCTACCACTTCAATTTTTCTGTAAGTATCAGATATAATGGTGTGTGTAGTTTTACCATAGGCTTGGGTCCGAGGACCATGCAATACCTTGGTTCTGTCTACTACTTCAATTTTTCTGTAAGTATCAGATATAATGGTGTGTGTAGTTTTACCATAGGCTTGGGTCCGAGGACATGCAATACTTAGTTCTGTCTACCACTTACATTTTCCTGTAAGTATTAGTTTCCCCATAGGTTTGGGTCCGGGACCATGCAATACTTTTGGTTCTGTCTAGTACCCAGGTATAATGGTGTGTGTAGTTTTACATAGGTTGGGTCCGAGGACCATGCAATACCTTGGTTCTGTCCACCACTTCAATTTTTCTGTAAGTAGAGGTTTGTCCTCAAATCGCTTTACTGGAGATGATTCTTTTGTGTCAGATTATGATCTTTACACGTGGCATTGACCTCGTCCACTCGAGGCCCCATCTTTTTCATTTATGAAACGCCTTTGTCTGTTCGTATTCCGCGCTTGACGCTCCGGTGCGCGAAACGCGCCTTCATTAATGTCCTCGTAAATTAACACGAGTCCAACGTCCGTGGCCTCCTTGGAAATTGGCGACTTCATTACTAACCCACGCTGATAATACTCTTTTCGAACTCTGCATGAATTATTCTCACCAACCCCCATCCCTATATAAATTGAGGAGATGGTTCCTCCGCAACCCATGGCCTCTCAACACAAACAGAACAAAACATATTCTTCCAACCTCCCATGCCTTTTAATAACCCGCGGAATTGTTACCGGAATGGCAGAAATCGGTATGGCCGCAGCCCCCACTGGGCTTTCGGTGCGGCAGAATCTAGGCGTAACCTGATGGCGCCCTTCGAGGCGTCCGAGGGGTGTTGTTAGAGAACCTAATGTCTTTCCCCGGAGCACACCCCGACGAGGAAGACGTGCGAATGTTCACCTCATGGGCGGTGCTAGAGTGTTGCCGTCTCCAACGGCCAACACTCGAGAGGGCGGAGAGAATCGAGGGAACATCACGGGGGAGGGTATCCGGAGCCCTACATCTGCTCCTCTTTTGTTCCAGCTCCCCTAGCTGAGGAGGGAGTTGTTGGGGGTGAGAGCATGATTGCCCTTCACCTCTCCGCCGCGTGTCAAGCTCTCCCATTTCTCTTGGTGCAAATAAAAGCACGAGTTGACACTTCCTCCGGCTAGCTTCTCCTTAGGGCGGCACCACCTGGGCCTCTGATGTAGAAATAACTTGTGGTATTAGCTTGTAAATTTGCTTGTAAAACAGGCCTACCTGAGCTTTGATTGTAATCTGTAACCTTTCTTTTCATGAAATAACAATAATATATCGAGGTCTTTCATTTTTTTTTTTTTTTTTTTTTTTTGTTGTCGAACCTTCTATATATTTTTTTTCAACTACTGTAAAACGAGCACTTAGATTAGAGCGCTTGCCTGGTGCGCCGGCTAGAACCTAATCCTCCCCACAGACGGCGCCAATTGTAGGGACCAATTTGGATTGACCCTGAATACGAATGGGTTTTCAGCCCAACCAGCCCAAACAATAAATTTATAGAGAGTGGATTGAAAGGTTTAGGTGCTGGCCGTGATCACATGCACAACTTTTTCTTATAAAAATGCTAAGAGTGCATTTACAGATGGGGGAGCGCTCCTCGGCGTGGCCGAGGAGGCCTTATTGTTCTCTCTTTTTTCCCCCCCCCTTTTACTTTACTAGCTTTTCTTTTATAGTTTTTATCTTCCTATCCCCTCCTTCCATCTGTTGATCATCTATTTGCCTTTTTTTCTGCCGTCCTTCCCATCAGAGGCCTTATCGGTACTCAAGTGGTTCACTCTGATCAACGTTATCCTGCCAAGGGGTTACCTCCACATTAATGCGGCCAGGGGGGTTAGTTGAATGCATTAAATGTGAGAGTGACAGCTTACTTTGGGGTTAGTCTCTCCCCAAAATTACCTTCGTCAGGCCGAGGATAAGGTGGTCCTTGGTGTGGATTGGGAAGGAAAGGTTTTCCCTCACCTTGGCCCTGAATAGCCTGTGCTCCTCGGCCTGGGCCTTGGGCCTGCTATATGATGGGCCGAGGCTATCAGGCCCAGGGGCCCCACAATTTTAATTTGAATACATAATTTAAATTATTTTTTTCACCTGTAATGGTCAATAACAATCTAATATTTAAATATTTGTTATAAATATTGTGGACTTAATATTTTTTTTTTCTAATGATATTTTTCTTTTGGTTTGATATTTGAATGTATAATTAAATTTTTTTTTTCACCCATAATAGCCAATAACAACCTAATATTTAAATATTTATTATGAAAATATTGTGAACTTAATATTTTTTTTAATGATATTTTTCTTTTGGTTTGATATTTGGTTTAGAGACCGACTAGTTTATTTGCTTTAAACTTAATTCAACTTATTGTTAAAGTAAAGTTTTGTCTAACATTATCTGTTCAGCAAAAAGCTTTTTGCTTTTTCATTTTTGTGTCTCATTTTTTTTTTTTCTAATTTAATGAAATAGATTTTTTTTTAACAAGTAATTTTTATTTTTTTATTACACAATTAGCATAAAAATTACTGAAAAATTTTATCTTATATTTAACAAATAAAAAATCAGAAACTATGAAATACCCAAAAGAAAAGATTAGTATTTAGTAGATAACTTGTTGCCAGCTTACTATAGTCTGCCCCAAAGTCAATACTTCTTAACTAGCTAGGATCTCAAATTAAGATTGATTTTTCTTTGGGAGATTATGAATTATTTTTTAACAAACGCTGAAAGTCTCCTTTAATTTCCCATACAACTCCAGACAAGTCCAATTTAGACATCTTTTTTATAAGGGGAAAAAATCATATAAAGTTTTGAACAAAACTTAAGTTAGATTTCTTAATAGTCATATTTTAGATTTTTCAATTAAATTCAATCGCATGATAATATAGACCAATTCAATAAAAACATTATTATCATTTGCAACTTGCAAAAATATTTAAATTCAACAATTTGATTTATTGTCTTCCAAAAAAAGCATATGATTTATTGGGTAATATTACTCGGAATAAAAACCCTATGTTCAGCTTTTGGTATTCAATTTATGTTCATATGTTTGATTATTTTTCATTTTCAAATTTGGTTAGTTTGTAAGGAAATAAAGTGTGCTAGATTGTAATTAGAGAATATTTGGAACATTCATGTTCCATGTGTTTCGACAGAAAACTTTGTGTGAAAATAATTTTTCATGTTTTCTAGTATCATAAAAAATAAGTTAAAAGGAAAACTATTTTTGGCCAATAAAAAAAGTATGGCTTATTTTTAAAGATTATTTTCCACAATTTTTTTTGGAAAACAACACTATCTCCCTACAAACCAAATAAAGGAAGTTATAAAACTTTTTTCCAACTCATTTAAAGTTACTATCAAATATAGGAAAATGTGATAGTTTTATAAAAAAATATTTTTTGAAAAATGACTCATTTTCTAAAAAACATTACTGCTGAAACAAACATAACACCATTATAGGATAAAAGATTTTTTTACAAACAACTCTCTAATTGATTCTAGACTAAAATACTGTTTTAACAATTCAAGTTTGAATTCTCATTTTTGTGGTGCCCAAACCCAATGGTGCTTCTTTCAAGAATGAAGAATTTGGGCTCCCAATTTATTCATTGGTAGGTTTCCTTGCGTTCCTACTAGTTGTTGCCTCAAATGCTGCCTTGACAGCCCAACCCCCTCACCTTTGTTGTCATAAGCCCAGTTTTAACCTTCACTCTCTCTCTCTCTCTCTCTCTCTCTCTCTCTCTCTCTCTCTCTCTCTCCTTCTCTCTCTCTCTTCTCTCTCTCTTCTCTCTCTCTCTCTCTCTCTCTCTCTCTCTATTTGCCAACCACATCTCCATTCATCCCATCTTTTTTTTTTACAGTCTCCCCTTAGTGGGGATCCAAATTATTACTCTTGCATCAGTTCTCATGCAATTCCACTTCTTCCTAGAATCTCAAGGAAATTGATTCCTTTTAAGGATTCTCTTGAAACTTGATCTTGGTGCCAAATAGTGTTCGTCAGCGAACTTCCCAAAGACACTAATTGTGCTCGGGGAACTGACCTAAATTTGACCGTTCCCTTATCGGCCCCACTAGGCTTATTAGTGGGTATTGGACCTAACTCGACCCTGGTATGGTAGGTTTCCCCGAGTGCCGATCTTACACCCTTGCACTTTTGTCATTGGGCTGGGCTTATCTCTACAAAAAACATTACTGCCGAAACAAACATAACGCCATTATAGGATAAAAGATTTTTTTACAAACAACTCTCTAATTGATTCTAGACTAAAATACTGTTTTAACAATTCAAGTTTGAATTTTCATTTTTGTGGTGCCCAAACCCAATGGTGCTTCTTTCAAGAATGAAGAATTTGGGCTCCCAATTTATTCATTGGTAGGTTTCCTTGCGTTCCTACTAGTTGTTGCCTCAAATGCTGCCTTGACAGCCCAACCCCCTCACCTTTGTTGTCATAAGCCCAGTTTTAACCTTCACTCTCTCTCTCTCTCTCTCTCTCTCTCTCTCTCTCTCTCTCTCTCTCTCTCTCTCTCTCTCTCTCTCTCTCACACAC
>NW_027069569.1:508139-621010 GCF_002906115.3 Quercus suber
TATTCTTTTACTTTGAAAATGTTGGTTTCATTGGTTTTCTTGAGTTATCATATTACTATATTCTTTATTTTTCTACACTAAGTAATATGATTGCATGAATTTAACTTAAATCTGAATAATTAATCTAAGTATCTACTTGGCTAATTAATTAGGTTTAACGAATTTGATTCATAGAATTCTATACTGAACAAACAAAATATCATTTATTCTATGATTGGATTACATCATATACACATTGGTTTACCACTAGTATTTAGTTATAGATAGTTTATTAATTACTTGACTTCTATATAAGTTAATTGTAAAATAGTAAATGTCAAAATATGTGTTCATAAACTTTTCTTCTCAATATGCAACCTTGGTGAGGCAAGGTACATTGGATTTCATATGATCAAATTGAAAGTTAGGATATTGAGAGATCATTTAGGACGGTGGGTCTCAGGTTTCTCACTTCATTTGGGTATAGCAACTAATAATATAGCTGAATTGGTAGCTGTCCGGCAAGGCTTGGCAATGGCCTGGCAAATGGGCTTTAAGTTCATCCAACTTAATCTTGACTCTAACGTGGTGCTAATATGGCTAACAAATAAAAATGTGAGTTACCCTATTAATATGATACCTTTAATTTGTGACTGCAGAAGCCTTGTGGACCAGGATTAAGTAGTGCAGGTGAAGCACATCTACCATGAAGCCAATGAATGCACGAATGCTCTGGCAAAGCAAGAAATTCACCAACGGAACCTTTTGACAGTATATAGCAGCTGTCCCAATTTTGCATATGTATACTATGTAAGGGATTTGACTAGCCGTAGAGTTAATAGACTGTGCCCAAAACCCTGTTGGTGTTGAATAAACCTTTATATATATAAATAAGACCTCCCGTTTCTACCCAAAAAAACAAATAGAATATAACTAATTTGACTTATCCAAAAATAAAAATAAAAGTAGTAGTAGTGAGGGTCAAAATTGAACTAATTAATTAAGCTTGACATGATATGACTGAGTGAGACAGGTAGTTGAAACTTTGAAAGAAGAAGGTGCTGTGCATGGACTTAGACCACGTAAGGCCATAAATAAGGCGTGGACAGGTAAAACGTAAATCAAAATCTATTCGAGTGCTGTTGTGGTTTGTCAGTTATCTGATTCAGATCCCAATTTTCCATCTCACTATCGATCACGATCATCACTTTTATTCATTATTAATTACTTGGCTTAAGGTGTACGCAATTCTGCATGCTCTTTAATGTAGCTTTGGTTGTGAAAGTTCATATCCATGAGCTCTAACAAGTTTCTTCTTTATTTTTCAATTAATTATTGTCTCAAACTTTAAAAAAAAAAAAAAATTTATTGTCTTAAAATCCATGTGTATTCTTATCCAGATTAGTTTGGAGGTTCTCCAAATTTATGTGATTTTTATGAGGTGATGTCTTTTTCTTTTTCTTTTTTCTTCTTTTTTAAAGTCTTATATGGTGATATTTTTGGGATCTTTCTCCATAATTGTCTAGCATACAATGGATGCTTGAACATTGAGAAAATCCTACAAAAAAAAATTGAAGCAATATATCAATAAATTTTAAGTCTACAAAATAACATATACATATTTGTATAATTTAGACTTAAAACATGTATTTAACATTTATTATATATTTATTTTTTTGTATATAAGAAAATTTTATAAAATCGATTAGATATAATTCAACACAGATATTCCTTTCAATAAAATATGTATAATTATTCTTTAAATTATATTAATCACAACTAATATATATATGTGTGTGTACACAAAATGCCTTGACACCAATAATTTGCTCCATGATAATTGTTTTTCACCATCAAGGCATGACACCAATTTTTTTTTTTTTTGGTTGATTGGATTTGAGTATAGGTCACTTAATGTCCTTTCTTTGAAAACAAACAACTTTATTTTTGGAGCTAATTGGAACTCACATTTTTTGAACATATTAAACAAATATATATATTTTTTTATCAAATATATTAAAGATTGCATATTAGAGTATAATAATAGCTTTAGAAAACATAAAATATTTAGAAATAAATAAAGTTTAGATAAATTCAAGAATAAAATTTTCTTTTATATGCCTTGACATATACAATATAATACAATAGGAATTTATTAATAACAATACTAAATAATGTTTATAAATTTTTATGGATGACTAAGTAGGACATGTTCTACATTTTTAGTCATAAAACTCATAGCATCTTTTCTTCAAGTGGGAAAAACATCCATGCATTTTTTGTATTATTAACTCTCTAAATACAAAATAAAAAGATTTTTTACTTGTGAGTAAATATAGAGTCACAACAATTTCATAACATCTTATTTGCCTACCACCTCACACATGAGTCAATAAAAAAAGTTACTGAATTTGATGGACCTAGGTGTGACATGAAAGGCAAATTAAAGAATGTTTTTTGTAAATATTTCTTTAATGAAATGTCTTTAGGACATCCAATAACAAAATTCTTAATTTAAAGCACCATTACAGTGCGTAACAAATAAGTATATTAAATTTCATATGACATTTTAAGAAAAAATACAATATTTTAGCTGTCCACACTTCATTTCTTGTTCCAAGCATCCCAATCCCATAGGCATATATAGCTTTAACGAACAATTTTGTACCACCTAAAATTGAGAGGCAAGAAGCAAAAATTGAAGTGCAAAACTCTTAATTATGTAGTCCTCCAGCTATAGTCAAACTATCAATACCAAAAGTCCAAGACACTCCCCCAAAAAGTCAACCAAGTTTTGTAAAAAAGATCACAGCCGTTCATCAAACATTAACATCATCAGCTTCATCCAGTTATTTTATTTCACCTTATCCGAAAGTGCTTTGCACGGTTGCTTCCCAAATCCAATTCTCTTATTAGCCAAATCATAAACAACCTCAATCCCCAGTTGCATGTAATACCCAAAAATAGCCCCGGTCCCACCAATCTTATCCCCACCGTTTTTGAATGTCAAACACGCACTGTGCCTCTGGATAGGATCGTTTTTTTCTGGGTAAATTTCAACCAAATAATTACCCCTAGGTATCGTAACACTGGAACCATTCCCAACGAAGTGTAAAACCACGGCAGGAAGATTCATATTCATAATATCGCCATCGAAATAATAGCACCTCTCGAATGCCGAATTGTCCTCGACCACTTTCGCTCGCTCGTTATTAAACCGATCCAACTCGGCCACCAACGAGTCATGCAGACTCTTCGGCAATATCGTCATCGTTGATCCCGAGTCCACGATCGTCCCGCCATCCCCATTCTTGTCAACCCGTTTCACAAGCTCCGGTGCCGCGATATACTTCTTTCCCACAGAGATTCCCTCCAGTCCAACCATGTAATAGTAAGGGCGACTCGGGTTGTCGAGAATGGGCGTGTACGCAAACTCAGTTGAGGAGTTACCCGAGTCGTCTTTGAGGCCGAGAAAGAGTGCACTCGAACTAGGAGTTTCGGAGCTATTAGACGTGGAATCGCCCAAGCAATAAGAGAACCCTTTACTGACTTGAGGATAGACAGTAGCGAGTTGGGATGGCAAAGAAAGCAAACCAGGACCGAACCCAGCGACCCCAACTTCCTCATTGATAGCTTTGTGGGCACACCCAAAAGTGAAATTTGGAATGAGAGAAGGAACTGAGGAGGTGGGTACGGTTGCACTGTCTTTGTAAAGGCGAGCTATTATGCTTCCATCACCGTAGGCAAGGTAGAAAGGTGGGCAAGAATAAGAGTCGCAATCAGAGTTTACGATACGCTTTATAGGGCAACCAGCAACGGCGCAGATATCACTGGGGATGGGAAATCTAGAAAGGTGTGCAGCGGGGCAAGCTGGGGAGCTGCATGAAACCGAGGCATTTTTGGGAGGTTTTAGGAGTTTGGGTGGGGTTTTGCAGCGAAAGCATTTGTAAGGGGAGCAAGGGTACCAGACGATATGAGAGCCAGTGTCCATGAAGAGAGAAATGGATTTTGAAGGGTTTGAGCCGGTTGTGATGGAAAGGTAGTAGCCACTGACTTCTGAGAGTGGGATAGAGATTTGTTGGCTTTGGTTGTGGTTTTGGTCTTGGTTTTGTTTTTTTTGCTGGTGTTGCTGGAAGCGAATGGAGGAGTGAATGGAGAGCGATTTGAAGAGAAGTTGGGTGCTGTTGAATTTGGGAAGGGAGTGAGTTAGAGGTAAAACCACAACCTCTGATGAAGAAACGGAGAGGCTTGAGAAACAGAGTATGAAACAGAGCAACATGGAAGCCATAATTTTAGAACCAAGAGTCAAGAGAAGATTCATTTTGCAACTTTTTTGAACTTTGATTTGATATTACTGTCGAAGAGTTTAAAACTTTCTTTTTATAAGGGAGGAGGGGAAGGCAATAGGACGAAGGTTCTGGCGGGAGTGTGTGGCTCTGAGCTTTTTGGTGCGTTGGCGCTTGTTACTTGTTAGGCGTATTTGGGCAGAGGTGTGAGTTTTCAATCTTGGGTTTGGAATTTGGATGATCCTGCTAAGAAAGTAGTTTAGAGCATTCGCATTAAACTAACTAAATGCTATTTTTAACAAAAATTAAATTTAAGAATAAACAGTAACTCAATACTTTTAGAACATTCACGTCAAGCTCCGCACGTTTTTAACTAAACTAAACCAAAAATATTTAACTTCTTTGGGGTTTGAAATTCGGATGATCTTGCTAAGGAAGTAGTTTAGAGCATTCCCACAAAATTAACCAAATGTTGTTTTTAACAAAAAAAATTTATATAACCAACCAAAAGACACATTGGCTCAACAAAAATAACAATAATAAATGATTACTAATTGTTAACCTGTGTGATGCATGGAAAATCTATTGACTACGAAAAAAAAATCCAACAATAAAAAAAGAATAATGATCACAAACGCAATATTGTTGACAGTGCTAAATAGTCTTAAATTTTTTTGTTTTGTTGCCTTAGTAAATGGAAAATATCAATTAAAAAAATTTAAATAAAAATTAGGATTCCAAACATCTAATATCCTCAATTATCCCATAAATGTTGCAATATTAAAATAACAATTTGTAATCAATTGAAAGACAAAATGTTTTTCATAATTTTTTGTGATTTTTTTTTGTAATTTTAAATAACTTTTTTTGTATCTTCTTCTTTTATTAATTCATAGTAGTTGAATAACTCATTTTGTTCTCCTTGAGTGCAGATTTTGAAAGTACGGTACTCTTAATGAAGTGTTTGTGCTTCCTAGCGTTCTTATGTCTCGAAAAGTTCGTATAAATGACTAAACCTTCTTATGGATTAGACAATAGACAACACCTAAGAATATATTATAATCATCATGATCATGATCATTATCCCATAGTATATAGCATATACAGACTACAGTGTAGCAATATTTTTCAAATATATATAAAAGTTATCCTACAAAGAAGACAATAGTTATGAATACTTTCCCTCCATGCTTACCACCAAAAGCTAAAGATTGTTACAGTTAACCTTCTAAGCATGCTGTTAGAGCATTTTAATACTAAATAATTGAAATGAATAAATGTTACAACATAAATGTAAAGATATGAGAGTGAATATGGAAGATAAAGAGTTAGTGAAAATGTTTAATCCCACATTGAAAATGAGAGAAACTATTTTATTCTTTTTAATTATGGTGATTAATAGGCTAACATGAATTCTCTTAGATATTGAGCTAGATACGTGCGCAAAGGGGAGGTGAAGGATAGAGGTATCAAAAATGGAAATGAATCAGCCTCTTAGATCCTCCTACTTGACAGCTTATTCAAAATAATTACCATATTCGTTGGTGAGTAAATGACCCGAATTAATACTGCATTTTTATTATGGAAAATGAAGAGTCATTAACCCACTTAATGGATTATCTGTTTAGGCCTTTTCATTCTTCAGAAACTCCATATCTCACCATTAATTGAGTAACTCCAGCCCATCAGAATAATATCCAACAATTAATCTTGTAACACTCACTACATTAGAATAATGAACCTAATTAATCAAATTAATTTGGGTAGTAATTTCGTGAGGCTTATTGAGCCTATAAATAGACTCATTCAGACTCAATCTAAGTTACTGTAATATACACTAAAAAATAGAGAGGTTCTTGGCAAGGAATGATGTTCGTTTTGGTGGAGTTTTGGGCTTCAACATTTTGTGCAGAAGTTGTTATAGTCATATGACACTTGTTGTGCTGTTGTATCCTGGGGGAGACAAGTCAGAGACGGTTTGCACCAGTTACAAAGTTTAGCTAACTAAGAGTTTAATCTCCTTAAAGAGAGCGAGTGTTGCACCTCAGTCCAAATAGTATTGTGTAATTTTTCTCATTCAATTAATAATATTTAGAAGTATTATTCAATTTCTCATTGTGTTATTTCCATTATTATTGTGTTTGCACCAACACATACCAAGTCATCCCTACCTTAAGAACAACGTTTCATGATTTTGGTCACCTAACTAATGTATATTAAACAAAAATAATTTTGTTTAAAGAAAATGATAAATTTGAGTTTAAGTTGGACTTGTTAGAGAGATGGAGTTTCATTTCTTGTTAAGTTTGGATTAAATAAAAATAATTTTGTTTTAAGAAAAAATGTGTTTAAAAAAAAATGATATGTTTAAGTTTAAGTTGGATTTGTTAGAGAGATAGAGTTTCACTTCTTGTTAAGTTTGGACTAAAAAAAAATAATTTTATTTAAATAAAATGATAATTTTATTTAAATATTGTGCTGATGTGAAAAATTGTGAGAGTTTCAGAGGTTTTGTTATATATATATATAGATTATTGTATTTTTTAAAAAAATTATGGATGACAAAGTAGGACATGTCCTATATTTTTAGCCAGAAAATCCATAGAATCTTTTCTTCTAAAAATCCACATATTTGTATCATTAAGTCTCTAAATACAAAAGGGTTCTGACAAAAAAAAAAAAAAAAAATCGCCTACCACCTTACAACATGACTCAATAATAATAATAAAAGTGCAGAATTTGATGGGCCTAGTTGTGGGATGGTAGGTAAATTGGGGAATGTTATGAAATTGTTGTAAATTTTTTTTTGTGACCTTAGTTTTTTTGTTTTTTAAAAAACGGTTTATGTATAGCAAAAAAAGGGTGAATTTTAAGAGCAAAATGAGCCATTAATACTTTAAATGAGTGTTTATAAATTTGTCGAATTTTGTTTTAAATATCAAGAGGAGCATTAAGCAAAAAGTTCACCTATTTTTAATTTTTTTTGTAATGAAAAATGCTAAGGGAAGCCTTGGCCTCCCCTCCCTACACTAGTGTATAGAATCCAATTGTGGGAATTTGAAAATATTAATATGATAAAAATTAATATTTTAATTTATTAATATTCAAACAATTATATAGTAAAATAATTTTGTTCGGATAGTAAGATTGTAGCCACAAAAAGTTTTTACAAACTATTGAGGTGACATGTTATGAATGATGTGTAATTAAAGTTGTAGGGATGAAGGGCCTAGGAATGTATATTGGGCTGTGGGTCTTGTCCGAGAACATTAACTGTCTAATGACAATTAGACATTAACGAAGACGTACAAATTAGTAAGTTATGGAAGGATTCTAGTCATAAAGGTTTGGGAAAGTAGTCTAAGGAGAAATGTTTCCACCGCTAAATAGAGTAAAAGTCAAAGGTTTGACCTATCATTAAGGACAACACACTGGACAATTTTACTGGTAAAGATAAGCATCAAGAGGGAATAGGACAAAGGGAAGCTGAAAAATATATAGGAGAAAGCTGCTACTACCGCATTAAATGCTCTGCGGCTAACTTCCTGACCACATTAATGTGGAGGTGATACCTGAACAACAATATTCAGCCTTACAGCTACCCCAAAGAGTTCAGGAATGTGCTAATGGGACAAGGATCAAAACCAGCAGCTTGACCTACACGTGGAAGGTTGAGATAAAGTAAAGTATGGGAATATAAAGAAGAAATACCTCATTACAAAGGGAGGACCTGAAAATCTAAGGAGAGGAAAAATACTGTATACTCAAGAACCGTAATTGGGTTTAAGTTCAAAAGAAATATATAAGAACTACTCTCTTCGGATGTTGCCAAGGAAGATTTTTGTTACATAAAATTTTTTATTTTCATTCTCTAGCAGTCTTTAATCTATTGTGATTGTTATCTGACTCATTAAAGTCCAGTTCCAAGCCCACTTTCTACAAATTCATTGTATTGGGCTCTTTAAGCCTAAGTGCTTTTACTTTTTTGGCTTGGGAACCAAATCGTGGCGTTACAATTGGTGCCGTTTGAGGGAAATCTGGAGTTTTTGTGAGTTTAACATTTAGCCATGGTAGGTTCAAGACCAAACCCGAAAGAGTCTGTTGGGTCCTAACGTTAAGACCAGTTCCTCAATCTTGAACGAAGGAAGGACCATGAAGTCAGTATACATACCACTCACACCAGTAGGAGCCAGTCTAGAAGTGGGAGTCACGTGTCTCATGGAGAGCATACCAAGAACATGCAGTTAGAGATAGAATATTTATGGAGAAAGTTACGCTGTAAGCGACGGAGAGGGACTCCTTCAAGTTCAAAGCCTTTTTTTTACAAAGATAGGGATGATAGCTACAGGTCAGGATCAAGGACTCCTCCCTGTGAGTCTTTTTCATGTGATGAGGATTGCCATTATAAGAAGAGAAGCAAGAGCCCATCTTACAAAGGCTTGGGCAATGATGCTATGAGCAGTGCTTCGCGCTAAATTTCTAAGTCACCTTTTACACGCAGGATTGAAGAAGGAAAACTCCATAGACGATTTACTCAGCCAACGTTTACCATGTATAATAGTAGAACAGACCCTGTGAAACATGTCGGCCACTTCAACCAAAGAATGACTATTCACTCAAAGAATGGAGCCTTGATGTGCAAGGTGTTCCTATCCAGGCTAAGGCCGATGGCAATGAGATAGTTTGATGGCTTGAGAGAAGGATCCATCAACTCCTTTAAGGACTCACTAGAGTGTTTAGGCTCGCTTTGTTACTTGCAATAGGGTTCCTTGGCCCTTGGATTCTTTGCTGACCATGACCATGCGAGAGGAAGAAACCCTGAAGACATATTCTGACAGGTATTGGAAAATGTTTAATGAGATAAACGAAAATTTTGATGATGTGGCTATAAGGACTTTCAAGTTCGGCCTGTCTACTGAGCACGATTTGAGGAAGTCTTTGACGAGGAAGCCCGTTAGGAGTGTGCGCCAACTCATGGATTGAATTTATAAGTACAAACGGGTATAGGAGGACCAACAACATGGAAAGGGGAAGGCCAAAGTAGTTCTTCAGGACTGAAGGGATATCAGGTCGGAAAGGTACAATAACAATTGACCCAAGAGAGATTTTGCCAGGCACTTTGGGTTTGCTACTGCCCAAGTAGTCAGTATTGTGTTAAAAGAGCCTGTACACCAAATTTTGGAGAAGGTAAAGAATGAGCCATACTTTAGGTGGCTTAATAAGATGGGTGGAAACCTTACAAAGCGTAATCAAAGTCTTCATTGTCAGTACCACAAGGATCGAGGACACACTATAGAAGGGTGTAGGACATTATGGAATCATTTAGAGCAGCTGGATAAGATTGGGAAGTTAAAATAATTCTTGTATCAGCCCAGTGGACAAAGCAGTCAGGCAGGGTTGGGAGCTCAAAAGGATGCTTTTTTAAAACCAACTTTTGGGACAATCAACTACCCTAGGTAGGATTGGTTCTCATCCATCCAGGGTATTGTCTATAGATCAGCCATTTGCAGAGGTCCTAATCCCTAACCCTAAGAGGAGTAGAATGGAAGTCCGACTAGCCTTGAGCTTTTCTGATGAGGATAAGGTGGGAACCCTGCAGTTGCATGATAATGCTCTGGTGATTATCCTTAGGATTGGAGGGTATGATATGAAGAGGGTTTTGGTAGATCAAGGTAGCGATGCAAAGATCATGTACCCTGATCTATTTAAGGGGTTGAAGCTAAAGCCTAATGACTTGGCCTGCTATGACTCTCCTTTAATAGGGTTTGATGGGAAAATAGTCTTTTCGAAGGGCCAAATCAAATTACATGTTCAGGCAGGGTTGGAAGTCGTAGAAGTGAACTTCATTGTGGTAGATACCTACTCCCCCTACACTGTTATTGTGGCAAGATCTTAGCTTCACACTATGAGGGCTGTATCTTCCACCTTGCACTTGAAGGTGAAGAATCCATCAAGGGATCGAGTTGAAGAGTTGGTTGGAAGTCAATCTATGGCCAGACAGTGTTTAGTGGCTGTAATTAGGCGTCAGACTGGAAGTGAATCCTCAGCCTCTACAAAGAGAGATTTATTACAATCAAGGGGAATAGTCTTGTCTGCGGATGTGGTGGTAGAAGGTGCAAAGTGTGAAGAATTGGAAAAAATCGTTATTAATAATAACGAGGAGAAGTTTTTCCAAGTAGGAGTGCAATTACCTCCTTAGGAGAAGGAAAAATTGGTTGTCTTCCTTAGGACAAAAGTTAACTTGTTTGCATGGAGTGCTTATGAAGCTTCGGAGGTGGATCCAAATTTTATTTGCCATCATTTAAATGTCAATCCTTCTGTCACTCTCCAAAAGCAACCACCTTGGAACTCTTTTAATATTCTGATACTGTCAAGGAGGAAGTGATCAAACTTAAACAGGCAAGGGCAATAAAAGAGGTGTTTTACCCTAAATGGTTGGCTAATACAATGGTGGTAAAGAAGAAGAGTGGGAAGTGGCGAGTATATGTAGACTTCACTAATTTAAATAAAGCTTACTCAAAAGACTCATTCCCAATGCCTCGGATAGACCAATTGGTGGATGCAACTGCGAGTCATCCTCGGATGAGCTTTTTGGACGCCTTTCAAGGGTATCAACAATACCATTAGCTTTGGATGATCAAGAGAAGGCTGCTTTTGTTATGCCCACTGGGAATTATCACTACAAAGTGATGCCCTTTGTACTGAAGAATGTAGGATCTACCTATCAGAGGATGATGACAAGACTGTTTGAGCCTAAACTTGGCAAAAATATTGAAGTCTACATAGATGATATAGCGGTAAAGAGTAAGGTAGAGTCCGAGCATGTGAATGACCTCAAAAATATTTTTGGAATACTGAGAAAGCATAAATTACGCCTTAATGCTTCCAAGTGCTCTTTTGGTGTTAGTTCGGGCAAGTTTCTTGGTTATATGGTCACTTATCGTGGAATTGAAGTCCACCTTGATTAAATCAAAGCAATTAACAATCTGCAGCCTCCTCAGAATCCCAAGGAAGTTCGGAAGCTAATAAGAATGGTTGTTGCTTTAAACCGATTTATCTCTCGGTCAGCAGACAAGTGTAAGCCTTTCTTCCAGTTGTTACATAAGTGGAAGGAATTTGAATGGACCAAAGAATGTGCCTTGGCCTTCCAGCAGTTGAAAGAATATTTTTCTTAGCTACCAATTATGTCCAAGCCCGAAGAGGAGGAGGTCATGTTTGCTTATATTGCTATAGCCTCTCATGCGATGAGCCTAGTACTGATAAGAGTTGATAATAGAGTACAGAGGTTAGTTTATTATGTGAGCAAGTCGTTGCATGAAGTAGAAGTTTGTTATCTACCATTGGTGAAGGCCATCTTGGTAGTGGTACGGAAGCTCCCTTATTACTTCCAAGCTTATACAGTTGTGGTTTTAACCTAACTTCCTCTTCAATCGCTACTTAGGAAAGCTGATTACATAGGAAGAATTGCCAAGTGGGAGACAATCTTAAGGGCTTTTAATATCAAGAATATGCCTCAGACCTCTATTAAGGGCCAGGTCCTTGTAGATTTTGTGGCTGAGTTTGCAGAATCTCCACTAGAAGAGGATGGTGAGAATCAGAACTTGGGAGGAAAAAAGGTTGAAACAATCTCTGTAAAGAAACCCTCATCTTGGAGATTATAAGTTGATGGTGCGTCTAATAAAAAAGGATCCGGAGTGGGGCTAATAATGGTGTCTCTTGAGAAAATTACCATTGAAAAATCTTTAAGGTTAAGCTTCTCAACCACAAATAACGAGGCTGAATATGAAACTTTGTTGGAAAGGATGGCTATGGTTTAGAAAATGGGAGGAAGGATAGTGGAGGTGTTCTCGGACTCGAGATTAGTTGTGGGCCAGATAAAGGGAGAGTTGGAAACTAGGGATTTGAGAATGCAGGAATATTTGAGCCAAGCTAGGCACTTGCAGTCAAGTTTTGAATCTTTCACTTTGCAGTGGATCCCTAGGAGTAGAAATACTCATACTGATTCTCTGGCTACTTTGGCAACCTCCTCAGCATAAGGTTTACCCCAAGTTATCCTAGTTGAAGATTTGTGTAAGCCCACTGAGGCAAGGAAGGAGAAGGTCTAGATTCACCAAATTAGGGTAGGGCCTAGTTGGATGGATCCCATAGTTCTGTTCGTCAAGGAAGGTATTCTACTTGAAGAGAATGGAGAGGCAGAGAAGGTACGAAGGAAAGTTCCTCATTTTTTGTTGTCCGAGGGGCAAAAGTTGTATAAACATTCATTTTTTGGACTGTACTTGTTGTATGTCCATCCCAAGGCAGTGGAATCACTACTAAAGGAGTTACATAAAGGAATTTGTGGAATCATACAGAGGGCAGATCACTATCTCACAGGGCCATCACTCAGGGATACTGGTGGCCAAGTATGCAGAAAGAAGCACAAAAATATGTGAAGAAATGTGACCAATGTCTGAGGTTTGCTCCAAACATCCATCAGCCAGGAGGTGTTCTTAATCCTTTATCTAGCTCATAGCCTTTTGCTCAATGGGGTTTGGATATTGTAGGGCCATTTTCTAAGGCAATAGGAAATAGGAGATGGCTCTTGGTCGACACTGATTACTTCACAAAGTGAGTTGAAGTTGAGCCACTATCTAATATCAAAGACGTAGATGCAAAGAAATTTGTATGAAAAAATATTGTCACTCGATTTGGGATTCCTTATACCCTCATTTCAGACAATGGACTTCAATTTGATAGTAAAGCTTTCAGGAGGTATTGTTGTGAATTGGGTATTAAGAATAGGTATTCAACTCCAATTTATCCACAGGGGAATAGACAAGCTGAGGCTGTCAATAAAGTTATAGTGAATGAGTTTAAGAAGAGATTGGATGATGTAAAGGGTAAATAGGTGAAAGAGCTACCACATGTTCTTTGGACATATTGGACTACCCTTCGTCGATCGACTAGGGAAACACCTTTTTCAATGACTTATGGGTCCGAGGCTGTGATTCTTCTAGAGACTAGATTCCTAACACTAAGGACGAGCTTGTTCACTCCAAATAGCAATGACAGCCTATTATAAAAGAGCCTAAATTGGATTGAATAGTGAAGAGAAAATGTCATGGTTCAGTTAGCATAATATCAACAAAAGCTCAAACAAGAGTATGATACAAGTGTAAGGCTATGACCATTAGCACATGGAGCCTTAGTACTAAGAAAGGTTGTGGGCACTGCAAAAAACTCTGCCTGGGGAAAACTAGGGCCCAATTGGGAAAGGTCATACCATTTCACCTCAGTAGCTGGTATAGGTGCTTAGTTCCTAAAAGATTTAGATGAAAATGTTATACCACACCTTTGGAATGTAAATAACCTACAAATGTACTATTATTAATGAAAGGCAGCTCTGCCATGTTTTTATTTATGACATTATTTGTTATGTTTATTACTTGTTTGAATACTAAACAGAACCTTAGTCTTGCCTAATTCCTCGGACTACATACCTTGAGTAAATTAATATTCTTGGTTACTTGTTTGAATATTAAACAGAACCTTGGTCATGCCTGATTCCTCGGACCACATATCTTGGGTAAATTAATATTTTTTGTTATTTGTTTGAGTATTAAACAGAACATTGGTCATGCCTGGTTCCTCAGACCACATACTTGGGGTAAATTAGTACTCCTTATTACTTGTTTAATATTAAACAGAACCTTGGTTATGCTTAGTTGTAACAGCCTAGCTCAATGGAAAAAAAAAAAAGTTAGATTTTTTAGCCCTACATGTGCCCCACCTAACGCATCCTGCCCCACCACATATCTCACAATTCTCTCTTTTCTCTATTTGGCCAGCACTCTCATTCTTGTTCTTCTTTTCTTTTTCATTTTCACTCAACACAACACACAAACACACACTTCTCTCCCACTGGTACACTCCTCATCATCACCTCCACCATTTTTCCGACAAGATCACCGGAAAAGCCTCAAGAAGATCACACCTTCACATAAGTTATTTGAGGTAAAAGTTCTAATCTCTTTTGATGGGCATTATGTTTTTGTTTGAGGTTATTTTACCCAAACTTAATAATGATGTTCTTGAGATTTATGAGCTTCTTGGGTGATGTTCTTGTAATTTTGTATATGGATTTTTGATTTGGTGGACGAATTTGAGTGAGTGGGTTTATGGTTTCACTAGTGGTGGCTAACTAAGGTTTATGAATGGTGAAAATTTAGGGGCTTTGAGGTATGTCATGTGAAATAAATGGTGAATATAATTTTTATGGTTTATTTGGAGTTAGTAAAGATTTAAATTGTTTGTTTTGAAGGATATTGTGATTTTGGTGTCATGGGTCCCTTGATGATGTTGTGAAAATCTTGTGGAAACTGCTCATAAATTATTGAGGTTTTGATGTTAGAGATAATGCCTTGAATGATTCATAAGTATAATGAGATTCTATGCCTTGTAAAGTAATTGGTTGAGAAATTTTGGAAGTGGAAAATATTATTTGTGAGGCTAAATTTAGGCTTGCCTAATTTAGTGCTTATTTGGCAATTCCTAATGTGTAACTAGATACAATTTCAAGTTTTATGCATATTGTGATAGGTTTGCTTGGTATTGTTTAGGTTTTATCTAATCTTATTTGGAGCTTGGAAAATTAGGCATTTTTACGGGTTGCAAGGTAAGTAGCTTTTAATCGGATTTTTGGAAAATAATCATATTGTATAAACTTTGTTTGGGTCAAACACATTTTGGAAAATTAATGGTGGAACTATGTTTTTCTAAAAAATTATTGTGTTGTGACCCTATTATTTATGATTATATATGAAAGTGCATATTCTTATTGCATATGGGGAATTGCATGATTTGTTAGATTGGAAAAGATAATCATCTTTTATAAAATTCTTGGGAATGGATTTTATGAATTTATTGCATTATTTGCAAGTTCTAAAAATGCTTTATCTTAGTTTGTATTATTTGGTAAATGTACGCAAAATATTTATGACAAGAAATAGTTTAGAGGACTTTGAGAATATTGTGGCTATTTGATTATTGAAATATTTTATGAAACTACTTGGAAGTGAACTGTGTATTTCAAATACATTAACTTATGAGCTTTTGATGTGGCTTTGCCCTTGTGCTATGATGTTGGTGATTACCCTTCTTAGTGACAACAAGCCAAGTTGTAGACTTACACTTTGCATAACACGGGTAAATCCTAGAGTGTGTGGGTGAGGCCGCTGCATATAGGGCTAAAAGACCACATGCAAAAGGGGTACTGTGCGACACGTCATTCCATGGTGCCTAGGGGGGGAAGAGGTAAATCCTTGAGTGTGGGGTGAGGCTAGGTAGGGCCAAGAGACCACATACAAAAGAAGTACTATATGACGTGTTATCCCCTGCTGCCCATGGAGGGGATAGGTAAATCCTTGAGGGTGTGAGTGAGGCTTGGCAGGGCTAATAGACCACATGCCAAAAGAGGTACATATCATGCTAGTGTGTTTGGACTCTAACTTGTTTGTGGCGGTATGATGTCTGGGTGATATCTCTGTCCTTGTTGGTCCTTGTTGCATCTTGGGTGAAGTTTTCTAATTTTGAAATGGTATTAGATGTTTATATAGCTCACAGTAAATGGAATGTAGTTCGTAGTTATTTTTGGAAGCTTGGTACTAAACTATTCCTATCATTCTTGTCATGTGGTTAATGAAATTGTTTTTGCATAAATTAAATGGAAATTCCCAAATTGTAATATGTTTCTCTAAATGTTCATTATCATGAAACTTACATTTTCCCCATCCTTATTAATTATGCTACTTACTAGAATCTGTCTCATCCCATTATTTTTATAACCTTTTCAGAGTAGGCAATAGTCTTTTGAAATAGCTTTTTGGTGGCTAATAGTAGTTAGACTAACTACTGATGGAGGCTGAACTTTTGTAATGAGTATGTTAGATGGTGTACATCTTAGAATAGGCTTGACTCTTTCTTTTGTATATTAAAGTGATTGTGACGTTATTTCCACTAATGGGACAAGCTGATGATATGTAATTAATTATTCATACCTCTATTCTTTTGTGGCTAATGGTCCTTGTAATTATTGCTTAGAGCTCTAACTTACTTTGAGAGTATATTCAATGAAATTATTATGATAATTCTTGATGTTGGTATTTGATATGATTTATGTGGATTGGATTATCAAAAAAGAAAATCTACAGGTTCTTTGAGATGTCTTTTTCATGCTTTGGATCCTTTGGAGTTTAGGGTGTGACATTAGTTCTTCGGACCACATACTTTAAGTAAATTAATATTCTTGATTACTTGTTTAAATATTAAATAGAACTTTGGTCATGCTTGGTTCCTCGGACCACATACCTTGGGTAAATTAATATTTTTGGTTACTTGTTTGAGTATTAAACAGAACATTGGTCATACCTGGTTCCTTGGACTACATTCCTGGGGTAAATTAGTACTCCTTATTACTTGTTTGAGCATTAAACAGAACTTTGTTCATGTCTAGCTCCTTGAACCACAAATATTGGGTAAATTAACACTATGCAATATCTCTTAAGGAGTTAAACAGAACCTTAGTAATATTTGGCTCCTCAGACCATTTACCACAGGTAAATTAACACCTACTACAACCTGGGTCTATTGCTAAGTGGAATGATGTGTGAAACTTTGGATAAGTGAATTTATTGCCATTGCTCAAAAGTAAGAAAGAAATCCTAAGGCACATATAATCATATGAGCAACTTGTCTTAGCTATATTAGGTACGGTTTTGAAGTCAAATTTATACTTTATCAAAAGTTGTAGACTGGGAAATGTTAGCTTGTTATATTGTTGAGAGTATAGAATGTAGCAGTTATATTATCAATTGTGTAGATGATTGTTAAGATCAAGAATGTGGGAATATCTTGAATTAAGTGAAATTATATTTCATACTTATGTCAATTAAGTGCATGGTAGAACAGAAATCAAATTTGACTTTGCACAAGTACAATAAAGCATAAAAGAAAGTTAATACTTTTCATTAAGTAAAGCCTTGGACAAGGCGGAATAAGTAGAGCTTCAAAAATGTAAACAAAAATTACATAAATAAAACAAAAAAGATCTACCTATAAAATCTAACTTAGGCCCTATTTAATCTTAAGGGGAGGGTTGTCTTTTGCTATGACCTTAGTAGATTTAGCAGTTGCAGCTATTGTGGAGGCTGGACATTTACCCTTTGGATCCTCCTTGGTAGGCATAGGGAGGGTTTCCGGGATAATTTCTAGGTTTTGAGGGACTTCTTTATCCTTAGAAGGGTCCTTGGGCACAACTGAAGGCTTGGTAGCTTCAGGGACCACTCCTTTAGTTGTATCCTTCTCTTTTTCAACTGCCCTAACTTGCTCTGCCTCTTTGGAAGGACTATTGTAGGAGAGGAGAGCCTTAGCAGGTATGTCTTTGCTAAGTTCTGGACCTTTAAGAGCAGTTTCAGCTTTGGAACTTGAAGGGCCTGATGGTCAGATCGCTGGGAGATAATAGACATTTTTTGCTCCCCTTATGGCAAAAGAGCCCTCAACCCCAGCCTGGTTGAGGGCCTCATTCTACACCTGGTGGCAATAGGTTCTACAAACCCCCGAGACTTCAACCCTAAGGCATTCCTCAATCTCTGCCACCCCAATATCATAGTCATCCTGCTTGGCTTTCTCTACAACCTTCTCCACCTCTTCCAATTTCTTCTTCAAGGTCTCAATCTGCATCTTAGCTGCAAATAACTGATCCTTAGTCTGGCGGAGCTGTTTGCATTAAGTTTCTGCTTGCTTCTCGGCCCCGTGCAAAGCAGCCTCGACACTCTTCCTCTCCCTATTAGCCTTGATCAATTGATTGTTAAGTTCTTGGATCCTCTTCTCGGGCTTCCACAGAAGCTATCCTCTTACCTTCCTCCTCCTTCATTTACCGATGAGATTTGGTCACTAGCTCCTTGGCCATGTGCACAGATTGAACAACCTGTAAAGGAAAAAATGCAATGATTAGAGAAAGCAATTATAACCGTAAGTAAAAAAAAAAAAAAAAAAACTTAAAAACTTACCAACACAAGGTCTTTCTTCAGACTAAGAAACATTTCGTGTTTCTTCATGGCCCTTAAGTCGACCATATCTCCAGGCAGCAATAGGGCCTGCTACACAGCATTTGCCACATATCCAGCTCTCCCCTACTGAAAGTCCCTTATCGAGGCATTTGAAAGAAGAGGAGACCCATTCAGTACAAAGGGAGGATTCCAAGCTTGGATCTCTGTGGAGTGGTCACGCCTCCTCTCCACGATGGATCCTTCACTAGAGGACCTTGATTGATTGGTATTAGCTACTTTAGCCCCTTTCTGGGGCTCAACTTCTTTAGAGGGAAGGCCATTTCCTTCTTCCACCACCTCTTTGCCCTTTTGGTCCCATTTTCTCTTTTTGTCTGCGAGGTCAAGTTGGGGAGCCTGGGTTGAGGGAGGAGTGGGGGGCTTGGTCTGGATTGCCATCTCAGGCACATTGCCTCATGCATGAGACTCCAGTAGATCCAGAATGCTTGTTTTAGTTTTGCATTATAGCACCATGGCATTAGGAACTCTTGGAGCTTCCTGAGTGCTACTAACTTGGGCTGGAGGAAGGTGGCTAAAATCACTAGCTAGAAGTTTTGGGGATTGAGGCTGGTTGAAAACCTCAAAGCTGTCCTTAGAGTCGGAGACTTCAACTATTTATTCTTCTTACTTAATAGTTGGTTGAAAAGGAGTTGCTTCTTTCTCAGCTGTATGCTGGAGGGTCAATTCTACTTGTTGTATGCCTTCTAGGACAGGGCCAATCTCAAGGAAACTAAGCACGGCAATGTTGATCTGCCATAGCCAAGGATCTCTGGGCTTGATTACATTATTTGGGGCTAAGAAGCTGGAGGAAATTGGATTGTAGTCGAGGATGAGGTAGGCTACTCTTAAATACCCATCATTGTGAACGAAGATTTCAGCCTTGAGTATCCTTGTTAGATTAGACTCATTGATGAGGTTGAGATTCAGGATAATAGAGTACTTATTTGCCAATTCACCAAAAACAAACACGTAGTCAGAAAAACAGCAAAAATAAAGTAAGATCATATTTTTCAAGTAAATATGGAAAAGATAAGCACAGAAAACATTAATAATAAAGGGGTTATTGTTAGAATCATGAACCTAAACCTAAGTACCCCACTTGGTGTACCTTCCCGTGTTGGGCAATGAAGTCCATCATGCTACTCCCTTGAGACGATTAATTAATCATTATCCATACACTTGTTGGACTCAGTGAGACACGATATAAGTCTGACGGTGGGGACTTTAGTTTTCAGATAGTACCCCTGCCCTGTTAGTTTGTAACGATTGTAAACCCAGTTAACATCATAGTGTGTAAGGTTCACATTCATCCTTTCGTTAAGGGTGTCTACACTACCTAGAATCCTAAACATGTTAGAAGCACACTGGGTAGAGGAGAGTTTGTGGGCAATGAGGTAATCCCTAGTCACCCTACCTATAGGGATTCTCAGCCCTCCTATGAAAACAATCATAGGGATTACCACTTCTCCCTCCTGTCTCATGGTGTGCCATTCCCCCCGGTGGCAATACCTAATGGAAGCCTCGAGAGGAATACAGTAGTGAGCTTTAAAGCTCTCTATACTCTTAGGGGTGTCTACCAGGTGAGCAAATCTACCAATTTGGAAGATCGTTGAAGGAATTGGCAAGACGAGGTAAAATTAGAAGGGCCGAGGAGAAAAAGGGTTCTAAATTTTTTTTTTTTTTTAAAGGGGAGGAAATGCTAAAGGTAACTTACGGAAGAGAGAGAGAGAGAGCTTTTTAGACTAGTTTTTGAGTGTTGGAGATGCAAAAAGTAAAGCAACTGGTAACTTTAAGCCCCATATATACAAAGGGAAAAAAGTGAGCGGGACAATTCTAGCCCAAGTTCTCGTAAAATTCTCCACCATAGGATCTTCATCACACCATAGAACGTGGGGAGCATGTTGCCGTAAGAATTAAATGCAAACACATCTTGGATGCCGAAACGTCAAGAGCATGCTTTTGGATAGTTGAAAAGACACCTGCACAGAAAGAGGTGACATAAGAGTAGAGTAGAGTGATTTTTGGAATATCAAAATTCCCCTTTTTTCTGAGGAGCAAAAAAGTTGAATTTCGAGGGCCTATTGTAGGGATGAAGGGACCTAGGAATATATATTGGGTCATGGGCCTTATCTGAGGACATTTAGCTGTCCGAGAACAGTTAGACATTAACGAAGACATACAAATCAATAAATTATAGAAGGATTCTGGTCATAAAGGTTTGGGAAAGAAGTCCGAGGAGAAATACCTCTTCGGCTAAACAGAGTAGAAGTCAAAGATTTGACATGCCATCAAGAACAACACACCAGACAATTGTATTGGTAAGGATAAGTATCAAGAGGGAATAGGACAAAGGGAAGCTGAGAAATATTTAGGAGAAAACTGCTATCACCGCATTAAATACTTTACAGTTAATTCCTTGGCCACATTAATGTGGAGAGAGAAATTATGTGACGGAAGTGGGAGAGAGAAAAAATAATTTCAGCAATGGTATTGCCAAAATATGTGCCCAAAAAAAACCCACCTGACCTACTCGAAATTGGAGTCTAACTTGACCAAAATTAAAAAAATAAATAAATAAATAACTGAATTGTGGCAATTGAATTGCTGAAATTGTAGGATTATAAAAAAGAAAAAAAAAAACCAAATTATGGCAAGAGTAATACTACGAGCACAAACTATTTTACCATATTTTTGTAAACTGTTCTTATAACCAACTTCTTACTAGTTCTCATCAGGGCCCACCAATAACAATACTTTTTTATTTATTAATAATCACTTACCACATCAACAGTTTGTAAAAGTTTTTATAAAAAAGTTTGCATTTCTAGTATTTTGCCAAAAGTGGAGGATTAAAAAAAAAAAAAAACCTCAATTGTGGCAATTGAATTGCCGAAATTAGAGGAGTAAAAAAAAAAAAAGGGATTGTGGCAAGATTAATGCTACAGCCACACTTTTGGAGGACTAAAACAAAATGAATTGTGGCAAGTGTGGCCGTAGCATTACTCTTGCCACAATTCAAGTGTTTTTTTATTTTTTTTTATTTATTTTTTTTACTTCCAATTTCAGCAATTCAATTGTCACAATTGATAAAAAAAAAAAAAAAAAAAAAAAAAGTGTAATCGTCCACTTTCGACAAAATGCTAGAGATACAAATTTTTTTACAAAAGCTTTCACAAACTACTGATGTGGTGAGTGACTATTGATAAATAAAAAAGTGATTTTATTGGTGGGTCCTGATGAGAACCCGTAAGAAGTTGGTCATAACAACAATTTGTAAAAATATTATAAAATAATTTATAACTGTAGCATTACTTTTGCCAAAATTCAGTTTTTTTTTTAATCCTCCAATTTTAGCAATTCAATTGCCACAATTCTTTTTTTTTTTTTTTTTAATAATTTCAGTCAAGTCAGTCTCCAGGCTTTTTGGGCACATATTTTGGTAATACCATTGCCAAAATTCCTTTATCTCTCTCCCACTTCCGTCACATCATTTCTTTCTCCTCTCCCCTACTTTTTTCAAAATTTCAGTAATGGTGCTGCTGAAATTCGTTTCTGTTCTCATTTTCCCAAATAAATTTGAACATACCCATATCACAAATAAACTTCGTTTTCTACAATATTCAGCCAAAGACTTGTTTTTAGGTACATAAAACATGGGATCATTGTATCCATATTACCTTTTATTTTATTGGTTTATGAGAAGACCTCAAGAGTCAAAACCATGAATTTTATCGGGAATGAAAAGTGAAAATTACATAATGGAGACGAGCTTGTTCTAAAAAATTCTAAGAAACAAAGGACTCTCTTCAATTTAAGTAGAGATATTATTAAATGCCTAAGACATGTTTGGCTAACAAATGAACAAGTCTATTACCTTGCCTACAACCATGGAAAATATCAACTCAACAAAAGCCATAGATAACTATCATACCATAGATAATCGAGGCCACTAAAGAGGGGGTGGGGGGTGGGGGATTGTTCGCTTAAAGCCTAACATATAATCGAAGAATCAGCCTTGATTATGAACTCATGCATACCCACATCTCTTGCAAATTGAAAGCCAGCTTCAAAAACTTTTGCTACGGCTTAAAGAGCATTAAGTGGGGCTTAGATCTTTTTACTCAACACAACTACCAACCTACCTTCTTTGTCTCTTATAAGAACACCCACACCCACACCCACACCCACACCCACTTCCTTCTATGTACTAAAATCAACCCAATCTATGTTGATCTTGAAAAAGGCATCATTGGAGGTTGTGGGCAAATGAAATTCGCCCAAAACTCATGACACAAATTCTAGTAATTTACACGACACTGTTTCAACCAAATGGAAAACATAGCTTACAAGACCACAACACCGTTTCACCAAAATTGAATGTATTCCCAAATCTCTAACCCACGATCCTATGAATTCTTGTTGTGATTCGATGCAACTAGGTAATATTGAACCCAACGTGGTGGCTGAAACCCTGGCTAAGTGGAAGTAACATAATGGTAATGACACCATTAATGGTGAGATAATCAAACACCAATCCCAAGCCAAAGGGTCCAAGAAATGTTAAATAAAAGGGAAGGGTGGACCTGAGAACTTAAATAAATGGGTCACTGAAATTCGAACAAAGTTTCTCTCTAAACTAGTTTGAAGAGAAATCCTACAAACTCATCATATATATTTATATTGAGTGTGAATTTTAAAAATCTAACCGTTAAATTGTATGTTCTTATTACATCCTTAATGGTTACAAAATTTCAAGAAAATCAAAGATTAATTGTTATGTCATCAAATAAATGTTATTGTAGGGTTCAAATTCTTTACGTAAACCCAAAGACAATTAATTTGTAGAGTATGGGTCAAAGAACTAGAATTAGTAAGGGATTAATAACAATGGATCATCACCATTTCAACAGTGCATTGATCAGTTTGTATACATTGATAGTTTTAATCACCCTCTTGTTTTCCTTCTCTCTCTTTTCTCTCTTTCTTCTTCCGGGGCTTCATTGACAGGTGCTCCACTCTATTATATAGTCACTCCTGCCCTCATCTCCATCGTCCACGTGCTCCCCATCCATGAACTTGCTCGAGTACCTGTCACGTCAGGCAGCTTCTTTTCATCTCTGTGTGAGTGGCGGTAGGTTAGGATGCACTGTTCAGAGGTCTTCTCCACATAAATGCGGCCAGAAAAGCTGTTGCAATGCATTGAATATGGTGGCAGCAGCCTTTCCTTCAGATATTTCCCCATCCTTATCGTTCCTGAATATGCTTTGAGCTTATCTTGATCAGGTGGAGTCCTCGGACAGTCATTCGGGCTTTTTCCCTACTCAATTAGTCTCCGATATCATATCAGAGCAAAACATCTTCCTCGGACAGGAGATGTCCTCCTCGGACTGGAGATATCCTCATCGGACAGCGATGATCCTTCATCAAGAGGATTCCACTCCTAGCTGGGCCTTGTCTTTTCCGCATCCCTCTTTTCGGATGTGAAACAGTCCTCTCGTGGGCATTCGGCCCATTAACTTGGGCCTGACCCCCTTTTCCCCCACAATAGCCCCTCAAAATTTTATTTTTTCCAACGCAAGCGGCCAGAAAGAATAAGATTTTGATTTGATATGCGGGAATGAATGGATAAAAAGGAAAATAAAATAAAACAAAAGAAATCAACAGAAGTAAAAAGTCATAAATGCCCCTGTTTACACGAGCGAGATTGTGGAGACGCGCGCCTCATTATTGCCGCTGTAAATCTCTCATTCCCAAAACATCGCATCAACTACTTCAGGCGGCTGTGTCTCTTGCATCCAACGGTGGATTATTGATCAAACGGGTAGGGTTTGCCCTCGTGATTCGAGCGAGATGAATGATACCGCTCCGTTTGTCCCCATATATAAACCTTTGTAGGAAGTTACTTTTCTTACTTTACACATATTCATAGCACTCAGAGCATTTTCAGAGCTTCCGGAGAGTTCCCTTCTTCAAAAGCACTTCACGCCCTCTCGAATTTCTGCGTCTTCTACCTTCAGGATCCCACCCAACAGTACATTTCGAGTTAGGGAATTCGTTTCACTCGTGCTAGTGTAAGTCTCGGCGCCTCCTGAGCCTTTATTTTCTCCTCGGATACCATTTTCTTCCATTGACACCATCTTCCTCATTATTTCATTCATTCTCTTAGAAATGGGCAAATACCAATATCTCGTCGATAGTCCGGCGCTGATTGAGGAGTTCAAGAGAACCCACCATATCCCACGGGAGGTAAATCTGAGGTATTGCCCTCCGGAGGGACTATTGTTAGCCCGGCAAGAAGGAGAGGTCATAATTCCTATGATCGCCTTCATTGAGGGGGGAATGACCCTTCCAATGGGTCCCGTGACCCTAAACTACCTCCATAATCATAGGCTCTCCCCCGATCAGTGCGCGCCCAACAATTTTAAGATTTTAGGGGCCTTTGATGTCGTAAATGAACAATTAGGCCTAGGGCTAACTTGGCACGACTTAACACATTTGTATGAGTGTCGTAGCCAAAGAGGGGGGGGGGATATTACCTTAAATCCTGCTCCGATGTCGTGAGGCTGTTCTCCTGCCTTCCTAAATCCAATAAGGGGATGATAGACGACTATTTGATCGTCTCGGGCGCGTGGCACGACGGCTTACACTGTCCGACCGAGCCAGGAGAGCCAGGTGTGCCTTCTCGGACTCAGGGTCTTTAACCATAGTCTTAGGGCTTTCTCTTTCCGTAATTATTCCTTTGTCTATCCTCGTATTTGCTTTCTAATCTAGCTGGTTTGTTTGTTTTACGGATAAGGTACATACTGCTCCTCGGTTGAGCCTTATTAACGTGCCTGCCCTCAACTACCTGCTGCGCTCGGAGATATACGTTAGCGAAGACGGATAGCTGAGGTCTATTCCACTCATACTTGGTTACACCCCCAAGAAAGCCGACGTCCAGCCAGCGGGGAACGCAATTACTCAGGGTGATTATAGGTTGCAACGCATAGACGTTGCTCGGAAGAACTTTTTAGCGCCCTACGACCTCGCACCGGTTCCACACCCCAATCCCCAAGGTGTTCCGCTGCACGTCCGACCAGTTCAGCAAGTTCCCCTTGCACAGCCGACTGTGAGAGAAAGGGTAGGCTCCTCGTCCACCTCCTTGGACGCACAAATTGACAAGTTCAAGTTTGAAGGGGAAAGTGAAGGAGGTGTCCAAATAATTCCTTCGGACTCCGAAGAGGAACTTGATAGACAGTCTTGTGTCCGACCTCCTTTGTTGCTGACTACAGTCCCTGAAGACTCTTCAGAGGAAGAAATGTCTGACCTGAGACTACTCCTAAAGAGAAGAAGCAATAAAGTTGAAGTCAAAGGGACGGGGACTTCTCGTCCTGCGGCAAATTTGCCTCCACCTCCTCCCGCTCCACAGGTTCCTAATCCGGCTCTCAAACCTATACCGGATTTAAAGAAAAAGAGACCGATGGAGCCTGAGGACAAGGAGAAGGGATTGCCACCCAAGGCCAAGCAACAAAAGGTGGTCAAAGAGCCCCGCCAAAAGAGGGGATCTTCGGCGGAGAGCAGAGAGGAGCCTCCCCTGGCCGAGGTGCGCCGAGGACAACGCACATGGTCCCCCAGGCTAGAGCTCGACGGCGTCCCATTTTCCTGGGAGACCTCGGTCAGGAACTACGACGGGGGTCGTGCTGCACTGATAACCGAGGCGCTGCAGCAACCCTTACTTCTGCCCCGAGACATGGATTCATATAGGCGTTTTAGCCAATATGAACTCTTCATGTCTTTGAAGAGGGATTTGGCCATGGTAAGTATACCCATTCCGCTCCTTGGTTATAATGTGGATTTTCTATGTTTGTATACTAACACAGTCATCTTGTTCAGATCACCCAGCAGGTCTGTGTAGCTGAAGAGTGGAACCGCAAGACCTATGTGGAAGCCCAGGCCGAGGCCCAAGCTAGGTCCGAAGCAGAGAGAGTCTTGGACAACCTGAAGGCAGAGACCTCCAAGCTTTCGGATCAGCTAAAAGGAGTAGCCCAAGAAAGGGATAGCCTGGATGCTGGTCTCAAGAACGCTGAGACCCAGGCCAAGTCTCAGCGCAGGTTGCTAAGTGAAGCTCAGAAAAATCTGGCAGCAGAAAGGGAAACCATCAAGGAGCTTCGCGCCGAGCTGCTGAAGGCTAAGAAGGCTGCCGAGGAAGCTCAGAGGGACGCCCAGCTGGCCAAGGAGGCCACTGAAGCTGAGAAGAGGGCGTCCTATCAGTTGGGGGTGGAGACAACAGAAAAAGGTCTCACCGAGCAATTTGCCTCAGTTGCTCGAGATTACTGCGACTTGACTTGGGGCAAAGCACTGAATGCTGCTGGAGTGCCCCTTGACTCAGATCTTAGACTGCCAGAGAATATTTTTTATGGCGAAGATATTCGGCAGTATCCAGATGACGATGTCCCTCCTGCACAACTCCCAGAGGCCTCTGAGCTGCCTTTGACTGAGCCAAATCCCTCGGTTACCCTTGAGCCTAACCAGGGTCTTCCACTGTTAGGTGATCAGGTCTCTTCCACTGAGCCCCAGCAAGAAAAGGGTGAATTTTTGGAAGGGGAGAAACTACCCTCGGATCCTCCCCACGAAGTCCCAACATAGACTTAGATATTTTATTTTATTTATTATCTTTTTTTTTTTTTGTAGTTGAGGAAATTGTAAACTATGATTTTTATTAATGGATTAGTTTTTGTTTGGATGCTGGTGTTCGCAGTTTAATATGATTTTCTCGCGTTACAAGTGATTTCACCTGGTAATTATAGTCATAGAGAAACACAATTACTTCGCTTTGCAAACAATTTATACAATCAATATCGTGTCCGAAGAAGACCTTATATAGCAGTCAACGTTAAAGAACAATCCTGTCTAATGCTGTATGTAAAAAACAACGGATAAAATCTTCTGTAAATATACTTAGGAAAGTTCACAGAGGCCAAAAAGTAATGTTAACCAATTAACCAAATAAATAGTATTAACTAATCCGAGATCATCTGGTCCGAGGACTACAGGCATGATCAGATTTTAAATTTAAACACCTAGAGAACGAATAAACAGTGTTAACTAATCCGAGATCATCTGGTCCGAGGACTACAGGCATGATCAGATTTAAAGTTTAAACACTTAGAGAACAAATAAACAGTGTTAACTAATCCGAGATCATCTGGTCCGAGGACTACAGGCATGATCAGATTTAAAGTTTGAACACTTAGAGAACAAATAAACAGTATTAACTAATCTGAGATCATCTGGTCCGAGGACTATAGGCATGATCAGATTTAAGTTTAAACACTTAGAGACCAAATAAACAGTGTTAACTAATCTGAGATCATCTGGTCCGAGGACTACAGGCATGATCAGATTTAAGTTTAAACACTTAGAGACCAAATAAACAGTGTTAAGTTATTATAAATAGACATGAAAACAACTCTATTAATAATAATACCTCTTGAGGTTATTTACATTCCAGGAGCGGGGTATTACATGACTATCCAAGTCCTCTAGAAAGTACGCTCCAATGCTTGCACACGACGTGATGCGATATGGTCCCTCCCAATTTGGTCCTAATTTTCCCCAGGCTGGGTTTTTCGTGGTGCCGACAACTTTCCTGAGCACCAAGTTACCGGGTTCTAAGGGTCTTAGCTTGACCTTGGCGTCGTAGCCTTGTCTAAGCTTTTGTTGGTAGTGAGCCAGCCGGACCATTGCGTTTTCTCTCATTTCTTCGATTAAATCCAATCCGGCTTCTAAAAGTTCACCATTGTTGTCCGGGCAGAACAAACTGGTTCTCAGGGTTGGGAAGTTAGCTTTTAAAGGAATGACAGCTTCAGACCCATAAGTCATTGAGAAAGAGGTCTCCCCAGTAGACCTGCGAGGTGTGGTTCTGTAAACCCAGAGCACGTGTGGCAACTCTTCGACCCACCTTCCCTTTGCGTCATCCAACCTCTTCTTTAAGCCGCTAACTATGACTTTATTGACTGCTTCAGCTTGCCCATTACCCTGGGGATAGGAGGGAGTAGAGTATCTGTTCGTGATCCCAAGTTCGCCACAATAATTCCGAAACGAGCTACTGTCGAACTATAGGCCATTGTCCGAAATGAGGGTATGTGGAACTCCGAAGCGAGTTACAATATTCTTCCACACAAATTTTTGCACATCCACATCTCGGATATTGGCAAGAGGCTCAGCTTCAACCCACTTCGTAAAATAATCGGTGCCAACCAGGAGATATTTTCTGTTCCCTGCAGCTTTAGGGAATGGACCCACGATGTCCAAACCCCATTGGGCAAACGGCCATGGACTAGATAAAGGGTTGAGGATTCCCCCCGATTGGTGTATGTTTGGTGCCAATTGTAGGGTTCAAATTCTTTACGTAAACCCAAAGACAATTAATTTGTAGAGTATGGGTCAAAGAACTAGAATTAGTAAGGGATTAATAACAATAGATCATCACCATTTCAACAGTGCATTGATCAGTTTGTATACATTGATAGTTTTAATCACCCTCTTGTTTTCCTTCTCTCTCTTTTCTCTCTTTCTTCTTCCGGGGCTTCATTGACAGGTGCTCCCCTCTATTATATAGTCACTCCTGCCCTCATCTCCATCGTCCACGTGCTCCCCATCCATGAACTTGCTCGAGTACCTGTCACGTCAGGCAGCTTCTTTTCATCTCTGTGTGAGTGGCGGTAGGTTAAGATGCACTGTTCAGAGGTCTTCTCCACATAAATGTGGCCAGAAAAACTGTTGCAATGCATTGAATACGGTGGCAGCAGCCTTTCCCTCAGATATTTCCCCATCCTTATCGTTCCTGAATATGCTTTGAGCTTATCTTGATCAGGTGGAGTCCTCGGACAGTCATTCGGGCTTTTCCCCTACTCAATTAGTCTCCGATATCATATCAGAGCAAAACATCTTCCTCGGACAGGAGATGTCCTCCTCGGACTGGAGATATCCTCCTCGGACAGCGATGATCCTTCATCAAGAGAATTCCACTCCTAGTTGGGCCTTGTCTTTTCCGCATCCTTCTTTTCGGATGTGAAACAGTCCTCTCGTGGGCATTCGGCCCATTAACTTGGGCCTGGCCCCCTTTTCCCCCACAGTTATAATTTCAAGTTTTTGTAATCTAAAGTTGTATATAAAAAATACGTTAATTGATCAAATAGTAAATAATATTTGATTTGAACGAAATTTGATATGCATATTAAGAACATAAGGAACATCAAATTCAATGGTTAGATTTTCAAAATTCACATTTAAAATAGAAATATATGAGAAGTTTGAAGAGTTTCTCTCTAAACTAATTTTGAGAGAAACTTTGTTCCTGAAATTCGCTAGCCTAATAGTGTTAAAAGGCCCTGGTTTGGTTCTTTTGCTAATGCCATCGATGCTACCCTTGCCTATGATGGAGCTGCCATGGACATGTTGCAACTCTATGGGTGTGTGTGTTTTTAGTGAAGTTTGTTTCCAATAGAGAAGCAAAAGAATTTAAATGACACACACCTAGAGAGTTCCAATAGTCAAATTCGATAAAGAGAGAAAGATAAAAAAGCAAACGAGAGAGATGGGGATATTTTGGCCTTTTGCCCCTTTGGGCAAAAATATTTGGCATTATACCCCTGTTTAGAAACTATATAGGTGCGTGCCCCTGTTTCGATACTCGATGACCCTAAAATCGAGTTACTTAAAGTACTCGATTGGTTTAAAATTGAGTTATGCCCGATCAAATTAAATATATATATATATATTTACATAGAACTCGATTTTATGGAAATTGAGTTTCAAAACGCCACTATAAGGCTCAAAACGTCACTATAGGACTTAAAAACACCACTATAGGGCTCCTTGAACCTACCATGGGACAATAACACTTAGAAAAAAAAATATTTTGCAGGAAAACACCGCTATAGGGCTCAAAAACGTCACTATATGGCTTAAAAACACCACTATAGGGCTCCTTGAACCTGCCCTGGGACAATAACACTTAGGAAAAATTTTTTGCATGAAAACGCCGCTATAGGGATTAAAAACGTCATTATAGGGCTTTAAAACGTCACTATAGAGGTTAAAAACGCCACTGTAGAGCTCCCTGAACATTGTATGGGGTGATGACACTAAATTTTTTTTTGCATGGAACTCGATTTCTAGGAAGTCAAGTTCCATGCAATTTTTTTATTTTTATTTTTATTTTTTTAAGTTTGATCGGGCATAACTCGATTTTATGGTCATCAAGTATCGAAACAGGGGCACGCACCTATATAGTTTCGAAATAAGGGCATAATGCCAAATAAAAAAAAAGGGGGGTAAAATGCCAGAATGTCCGAGAGATGGTTGCAAAGAAAGAGAAGATGAACTCACCTTTAGCGTTGCCGCCACCTTCGCCGGTAGTCAAGCTGATGGGTTCGAGATCGGCTTTGAGTAAGATGGGTTCGTGGGATCTACTATCAGTTTTGGGGTTCATGGGTTTGAGATTTGGGAATACGTTCAATTTGGGTGAAACAGTGTCGTTGGTTTGTGAGTTGTCTTTTCCATTTGATTGAAACGTCGTCGTGTAAATTATTGGAATTTGTGTTGAGTTTTGAGTGAAACGTGAGGCTAAGTTGACTTTTTTTTTTTTTTTTTTTTTTTTTTTTTTTTTTAGAAGGGGAAAATTACAATTTTCTCACTTATGGTTTAAAAATTAGCATTTTACTCACTTGAGATTAACTCTGTTTGTCTCCCGTCACCCACCTTTATTGAAAATAAGATAAATTTGCATTTTTGTTACCCTTTTATGTCTCTCTTCTCTCAAAAAAAAAAAAAAAACCTGAAAAATCAAGGGAAAAGAAGATCTAAAACCTAACTTTTACATCTTCTTTTCATGTATCAACTTTTAAACCTTCTATTTTAACACATTAAAAATTGAAATTATGTGTTTCCTCACCTGAACCAGAGAATGAAAAAAAAAAAAAAAAAGGATCACACGTTTTAGCAACAGAATACACTTCTTTTTCGTTCTTAAATTTCTTATGCTTCTTTAATAAGGAAAAAATGTGTTCATTTCTGCTTGTTCTCTGTTCTCTCTGATCCTTTTTTTTCTCTTAAATATTGACTGCCTTAAGTTTGCGTTAATGGTAAATTAATTGTTGTTCCAACTTTTGTTAATCATCCTGCTGCTAGCTACAGATGTTTTGCTATTTTCAAATCACTGGATTTCCCTTCTTTAAATTCCTCTTGATATCATTAGTCTCTGTAAAATAAATTCTATTTGGTTCAAAATGCCAGTTTTTGATAATATAAGCTCTAGGAAAAGTTTTCTAGAAGCTAAGTTCATTTTCACCTGTCACATACAGAGGCCTATGGAAGCAAAACAAAAGCGCATTTGGAGGGAAAACAAAAATTGATATACATACCACGCTTATGAAGAAGTATAAAAAAATTCCTATGTGGTGGTTTCTTGTCAACCTTGTCATTAACATTGGTCTTATAATGTTTGCGTGCGAGTATTACAACGAGTCACTTCAATTGCCTTGGTGGGGTGTACTTCCAGCTTGTGCCATTGCCGTTTTCTTCACTCTCCCAATTGGTATTATCAGTGCCACCACTAACGATTTTAGCTTTTTGTTTTACTATTTTTTTTATAAAAAAAAAAATCTACTGAATTTTTAATCTCTGGTAAAACAGACACCAGGTTTGAACATTATAGCAGACACCATCTTTCCATTCTCTGGTTCAGGTGAGGAAATGCATCATTTCAATTTTTAATATGTTAAAATAGAAGATCTAAAAGTTGATACATAAAAAGTAGATGTAAAAGTTAAGTTTTAATTTTTACAAAACTCAGCTCTTCTTTTCTCTTAATTTTTAATTTTAATTTTTTTATGTTTTAAAAAGAGAGGCATAAAATGGTAACAAAAATAAAAATTTACTCATGTTTTTAATTGAGATGGGTAACGGGAGACAAACGGAACTAAGGAGACAAACGGAGCTAACCTCAAATAAGTAAAATGTCAATTTTTAAATCACAAGTAAATAAAGTATTTTTTTTCGAACAAATTACAAGTAGGTAAAGTGTAATTTCCAACCCAGGAGGTTGGCTAAGTTGGTTAGGCTCTTGGTCTCAAAGTGCTTATACTGGGCTTGACTAGGTGTGCTCCTTAGTTCGAGTCTTGCTACCTGCACTTTGAAAAGAATTTCCTGGGCCAGTGCTTTACCCATTCGTGGGCTCACTTGGCACGAACAGTGATTAGTCTCTGGTTGAAAGCCTTGAGGAAACATTGTGGGAAACCAAAAAAAAAAATTTCCAAAAAAAAAAACATGTCAACATGATGACATGTCATTTAATGGCCAAAACTAACTGATGATTTGTTTTTGCTAATAGAACCAAACTTTAAGGTATAAAATTAAAAATCTCAAAGTTTGTAAAATTCAAATAATTCTAAACTTACCGACAAAGATTTATACAATGTTTTGACATCTACGCCACGCTTTGGCAATTGTGCATAAATATATCATGACAAGCTGGTGAAAAAAAAAAAAAATTTTTCTCAAAAATTTTCGTTTGGTATGCGAGTTCAAATGTTTGATACGCGAGTTCAAATGCATGTTTTCAATTTTTAAACAATATTACACATATTTTTATACCCATACATATTTTTTTAAAAAAAATTAAAAACTGTTATTTAAACCCACTGTAAAACAGGCCCTATGATGCTTATTTACAGCCCCATCTTAATTCCTCCTATCATAAGTTGTTTAAAGGTCAAATGCCTTTATACCATTTCACCATCTTCTTTAGTCATTTCCTTTTTCTCCTGGGCCATACCTGAAAGACCACATTATGGTTGGGTTGCAACTTGCAATGTCCTCGGAGATGCTATGCATAAATTCAGTCCAAACGCTAACAGGTCATTGGTCAATCAAAACATGAACTTTTAAGACAACACTGCTCCACATTAATTTAAAGCACCGTTAACAGTGTGTAACTTACAAATAAACACATTAAATGTCATTATGACAAAATTTTCAAAAAAAATTTTACAGATCTTTTAGCTGTCCACACTTCATTTGTTGCTTCAAGCATCCCAATCCCAATCCCATAGGCATGGCTTTCTATGAACAAATTTATACAATCTTAATTGACATGCAAGAAGCAACAAATGAAGTGCAAAACTCTTAAAACCCCACCCCACATTTATTAACTACCCCAGTGCATTTACAGAGTCCCCAGCTGTGGTCAAATCTTCAAATTCAAAATATCAAGTCCAGGCTCCTCAGACTTTCCTCAAAAAGTCAACCAAGTCTCGCAGTAGATCACAGCCGTTCATCAAAACCTTGCCACCTACGTTAGTTTTGGTTCTGGTTCAGCTTATCCCAGAGCGATGAGCACTGTCTCCTCGCAAACCCAACTCTCTTTTTTTCCAAATCATAAACAACCTCAAACCCTTGTTGCTGGTAATTTCCAAGAATAGCCCCGGGCCCAATCATGACAAGCTGGTGAAAAAAAAAAAAAATTTTTCTCAAAAATTTTCGTTTGGTATGCGAGTTCAAATGTTTGATACGCGAGTTCAAATGCATGTTTTCAATTTTTAAACAATATTACACATATTTTTATACCCATACATATTTTTTTAAAAAAAATTAAAAACTGTTATTTAAACCCACTGTAAAACAGGCCCTATGATGCTTATTTACAGCCCCATCTTAATTCCTCCTATCATAAGTTGTTTAAAGGTCAAATGCCTTTATACCATTTCACCATCTTCTTTAGTCATTTCCTTTTTCTCCTGGGCCATACCTGAAAGACCACATTATGGTTGGGTTGCAACTTGCAATGTCCTCGGAGATGCTATGCATAAATTCAGTCCAAACGCTAACAGGTCATTGGTCAATCAAAACATGAACTTTTAAGACAACACTGCTCCACATTAATTTAAAGCACCGTTAACAGTGTGTAACTTACAAATAAACACATTAAATGTCATTATGACAAAATTTTCTAAAAAAAATTTACAGATCTTTTAGCTGTCCACACTTCATTTGTTGCTTCAAGCATCCCAATCCCATAGGCATGGCTTTCTATGAACAAATTTATACAATCTTAATTGACATGCAAGAAGCAACAAATGAAGTGCAAAACTCTTAAAACCCCACCCCACATTTATTAACTACCCCAGTGCATTTACAGAGTCCCCAGCTGTGGTCAAATCTTCAAATTCAAAATATCAAGTCCAGGCTCCTCAGACTTTCCTCAAAAAGTCAACCAAGTCTCGCAGTAGATCACAGCCGTTCATCAAAACCTTGCCACCTACGTTAGTTTTGGTTCTGGTTCAGCTTATCCCAGAGCGATGAGCACTGTCTCCTCGCAAACCCAACTCTCTTTTTTTCCAAATCATAAACAACCTCAAACCCTTGTTGCTGGTAATTTCCAAGAATAGCCCCGGGCCCACCACTCAACTCCTCGTCATCTCCACCGTTCATCAACATCAAACACCCAACGTTCTTCTTCTTATCACCGTCCAAAAACTCGTAGAAATAGTTTCTCCTAGGTAGCGCCACACTAGATCCGTTCCCAACGAAGTGTAAAACCACGGCAGGCACATTCACAACCTTGCCATCGTAATAATAACACGGCCTGAGTCCCGTCTTGTCCTCCACCTCACTCGCTCTCTCGTGGACTCGGCCGACTCGCCGGTCGAACTCAGCCACCACCGAGTTGTAAAGACTCGCCGGCAACATCGTGAACGTTGTCCCCGAGTCCACCACCGTCCCGCCGTTCCCACTCCGGTCAAGCCGTTTCACAATCTCCGGTGCCGCAACATTCCTCTTTCCCACGGAGATTCCCTTGAGTCCAACGCTGTAAAAGTAAGGGTGACTCGTGTTGTCGAGCATGGAGGTGTACACAAACTCAGCTGAGTCAGAGTCAGAGTCAGACCCATCAACACCCGAGTTGTCCTTCCTTTCCTTGTCGTCGTAGCGGCCGAGAATGAGTGGGCTCGGACGATGAACTCGGTACTGATTAAAGGAGTGAGAGACCAAGCAATAAGAGAATCGGTTACCGAGTTGAGGAGAGACAGTAGCGATTTGGGCTGGCAAAGAAAGCAAGCCAGGGCCGAACCCAGCCACACCAATTGGCTCACCGAGAGTTGTGTGGGCACACCCAAAAGTGAAATTTGGAAGAAGCATAGAAGGAACAGAGGAGGTGGGTACAGATAAACTGTCTTTGTAAAGGCGAGCTATTAAGCTTCCATCACCGTAGGCGTAGTAGAAAGGTGGGCACGAGAAAGAGGAACAATCAGAGGTTTCGATATAGTCTAAAGGGCAATGAGAAATGGCGCAGAGATCAGAGGAGGAGAGAGAAGTGTGCGCGGCGGAGCAAGCTGGGGACTTGCATGAAACGGTGGCGTTTTTGGAGAGTTTTGGTGGTGGTGGGGTTGTGGTGGTGGATTTTCCTTCGCAGAGAATGCATTCAAAAGGGGAACAAGGAAACCAGACAAGGTCGGAGCCAGTGTCCATGTAGAGAGAGATGGGTTGTGGAGGGTTTGAGCCGATTGTGAAAGAAAGGGTGTAGTCGCTGCCTGGTGAGAGTGAAAGAGAGACTTGTTGTTGTTGTTGTTTGTTGAGTTTTTTGTGGTGGTGGTGGTGGTGGTGGAAGCGCATGGACGAGCGAGTGGAAGTGGATTTGAGGAGGTGGTGGGTACTGTTGAATTGGTTTTTGGAAAGGGAGTGAGTTAGAGGTAACAGCAGAAGCTGCTCTGATAAGGTCACAGATAAGCTTGAGAAACAGAGTATGAAACAGAGCAACAAGGAAGCCATAATTTTAGAACCAAGAGAGCAGAAATTTCGCAACTTCTTTGAACCTTGATTTTATATCACTGTTGAAGAGTTTAGAGTGAGAGTTTAAATTTGTTTATAGAAAAAGAGAGTGGTGAGGGGGAGTTATAAGCGAGTTGGGCAATGCAAGAGGACGAAGGTTCTGGTGTGGCTCTGCGTTTTGGTGCGTCGGCCCTTGTTACTTACGGATCGTTAGGTGCTTTTTGGGTCGTTTAGAGCTTAGACCCATTTGCATCATTTGTACAAAATTTTCTATTTATTTATTTTAGAATAAAAACATTTATTTATTTGTTTATATTATATAATCCACGCAAGATTATCTATTTTAAACTTTATCTTATTAAAATATTATTTTCTTATTTTTTTATTTTTTTTTCTACATTATCTATCATTTTTTTAATCATTGAAATACATAAAGAAATAATAATGTTTTTTTGTAAATTTAAACGATTATTATAGTAATTTTGTAAATTTACATATCTTTAATTCTTTAATTTGATTGATGTGAGGGATTTTGGGACTTAATCTATAAAATTGAGCTATTTTTCATTGTTTTGTGCAAATGCAGCATATGCAATAGTGAAATTCTAATATCAATTGTTGTGATTTTGTATATTTGGAGCTAACAAAGAGCATTGATACGAGCAAGAAAATAAATATCCATACAATACAACAATATTTAATATAATTTGGCCAACTTCACACCTACGTCCATAGATAACACTAATTAAAATCCATTATCAAACTTATGGATTATAACCAAGCTTAACCAAATATCACAACACTCACTACTCACAAACAAATTTCGCCAACAAAAAAAAAAAAAAAAATCTGTCACTAATTTCACACACACACACACTTACAATTCTAAAGTTGTTATACATCCAATAACTTTCTCACACTCACAAAACTAACAATCTCTCAATACATATCCATGAGCATTTCTCAACTCTAAAAGTCTTACAAACTATTCTTTGAAGAAACTCACTTATATTCTTTTAGGAGTCTTCTCATCTCCCCATGTGGGAGGACCCTTTGGTAAAAGCCACTAAACTCTTTTCAACAACACCTATCTATGAGGCTTAAATTCTATTCATTGATAGACAAATAATACCTAATTAAAAATTTTTTTTCTACGTTATTTATCGTTTTTTTTAATCATTAAAATACATAAAGAAATAATAATGTTTTTTTTTTTTTGTAAATTTAGACGATTATTATAGTAATTTTGTAAATTTACATATCTTTAATTTGATTGATGTGAGGGATTTTGGGATTTAATCTATAAAATTGAGCTATTTTTCATTGTTTTGTGCAAATGCAGCATATGCAACAGTGAAATTCTAATATCAATTGTTGTGATTTTGTCTATTTGGAGCTAACAAAGAGCATTGATACGAGCAAGAAAATAAATATCCATACAATACAACAATATTTAATATGGTTTGGTTAACTTCACACCTACGTCCATAGATAACACTAATTAAAATCCATTATCAAACTTATGGATTATAACCAAGCTTAACCAAATATCACAACACTCCCTACTCACAAACAAATTTCGCCAACAAAAAAAAAAAAAAAAATCTGTCACTAATTTCACACACACACACACTTACAATTGTAAAGTTGTTATACATCCAATAACTTTCTCACACTCACAAAACTAACAATCTCTCAATACATATCCATGAGCATTTCTCAACTCTAAAAGTCTTACAAACTATTCTTTGAAGAAACTCACTTATATTCTTTTAGGAGTCTTCTCATCTCCCATGTGGGAGGACCCTTTGGTAAAAGCCATTAAACTCTTTTCAACAGCACCTATCTATGAGGCTTAAATTCTATTCATTGATAGACAAATAATACCTAATTAAAATATATTCTCACCAGCTCTAATTTAAAACTTCTTTTCTTTTCATTTTTATTTATTTATTTGGGGAACACTTTTGATTGATGGGTTTGGTGATTTTTTTGTAAATGTTTAGGCTTACATATGCTTGTTATTTAATTTTTTTTTTAGGCTATTGTTATTTGGAAATTTTTCTTGTTGTCCACAAAAATATATTTGTGGTCTCTATATTTTGGTCAATTTTTATTTGGTACTAAAATTTCATAATTTCATTTTGGTTCTTATTTTTTAAAATTTGTTGTCATTTTGGTTCTTGTTGTTATCTTACTATCAAAAAATGCAATTTTAAGCTAGTCGTGTAGCCCATTAATCACATACATACTCTTTTTGTAAGTGAGATGACAGTTTGAATCAAAATAACAGCGAGTATTAAAATATATAGATAAAAATGGTATTTATGCTTTGCTTTAAGGTGGCCTAGAATGTTGTTAGGGGCCAAGTTCAATTTTATTGGGCTAAATTCTGAAATAAGCCTAGTGTTAAGGATGTTTTTGAAAAGTTAGGAGGGCCAAACATGGCCCCCCTACAGCAGTTTTGCTCTGTCTCTGAATATCAAGAAAAATCCTATCTTCTGCATTAAGAAAAATTATTGTCTACTCTGACGAGAAAAACCAAATCATAACTAATTAGAATTAGAAATTATTCAGAAAAAAAAAAGAAAAAAAAAGAAATTTGAGGTAATATAATTCAACATGGGTTAATCGTTTTGATGCACTGTGCTTATCACAGCAATGATAATCATTTTGGTTTCAGAGTTAATTGTGTAATTAACGATTGAGACAGTTGATGTGATGTTGAGTAATCCCAGGGGCGCCTCATTATACTTGTGAATTGTGAGGTTTGAGTTGTGACTTCTCCGCTTGGTAAAGTGTCCTTTCCTTTTTGAACGTTGGGCTTGGAATTTGGATGACCATGAGAAAGTAGTATTACACTATTGGGTTTTCTCACCAACTCCAATTCCCTTTTTCTTTACCTTAAATTTTTTGGATATTAATATTAGTTTGGAGTTATCCATAACTTGTTAAACTTAAATAATGTTAGTTCCTCTACCAATCATCTTAGGAGATACCATCCAAAGCTCAAGCAATTAAGTGGAGCCAATCAACAAATATGGGGCCGTAGCTTAGAGTAATTATTAGATACTCTACATTAATAAAAAACAATGAATCTAATAATTAAAGACACCAGCTCATAATATGTTGAAAAAAAAAAATTTACATGGTTTTTTTAAGAAGTTTTCTAAGAGTATTCGTTAATGTGTTTTTAATATTTTTTAAATAATTATTGCTTACTTTTGGTACGGTTACTTTATAAGTACAAGTATTTATAGAGTGTGGGAGGTAAGGATCAAGATTTAATTCTCCAGAAATGAGTTTCATATATATATACATTTAGATTATGCTAGAGTATAATTTTTATCTTATATTTAAAAAAAATAAAAAATAAAAAAGTGAACATATAACTCAAAAGTAAATAATAACTTATTATTCCTTATCTTGGGCACTTAGGCTACTCAATAAAAAAGTTTACATTTTTTATTAGGTGACTTGCTTTTGGGTTTGGAGTAGCAATTCATCTTTACTCTTGAAACACCAAGTAGTTTTTGAAATGTGATATTTCATTCTTTAAAGTTTAAACACCGAACAATGAAAATGAATTTTCATTTTAATAGTATCACTTCTTCATTTTTTATGCGTTTTCATTAATCTTTTCTAATTGCTTTTGATGAAGACAAAACTTACATATAATGACACTTAGTTTTTTATTTTTTTGTTGAGAATAATGACTTAGTTTACTGTACTTCCATTAGTTTAATTATTTTTCTTAGAGTACTTCCAACATTTTATGGGTGACTTTTCCAGTTTTCCTACATTTTATGGCAAGAAAGAGACCTGGAGAGGAGACCTGTTTGATTGTATCGGCTGAGCAGTCAGCAGTGATAAATTGATAATAATTTCGATTTCAACATTGAGTGTGACTTCTCCCACGAGTTAAAGCACACATATACCTTACCTTGGGTTAGAATGATCGAAGTAAAGTTTTAAAGTAAAGGACTTTCTTGAGGTGCAGTAATGGTTTTCTTCTTGCAAAGGTTTGGAATGTCACACTGTATTCTTTAATAATGCAAAGAGGGATATAAATCTTCAATTAGACTTGGTAAAGTTTAAACGAATCTTTGAAATTAATTTCAAAAAGATGGTAATTGTGATTTGAAGAAAAAGATTTTATGAATCTCGATCAGCATTTTTTTTTTCAAATCTACAACCTCATGTTTTTTGAAAACTGTTCATTATTATCACATCGCAATGTAATTTTCATGTTTTGCCCAATCGTTTTCAGCAAATAATGCGAATATTTTTAACATTTATGGGGAACAAAATTTTTGTAAATCTTATGCCAACAAGTAAGCTTTGAAGGAAGAGAGAGAGAGAGAGAGACTATTTTTATACAGTTGTAAAGGAGTGTGACTTCCAGGCCGCACTTTGATGCATTATCCATTTGACAGTTTTATTGATCAATATGAGGTTTAATACAATGTTAATACAACTTATGCTTAACAGTTCGAGGTCTAAAGTTAAGTCGAGCTTAAGCACTAAGCTAACAAAATTTAGTGGGCATGTTGGACTAAGAAGTAAGACATAGTATAAAATTATTCATTGAGAGAAGGAAGACTTTCTAAATCTTTTTAATCTTTTTTTTTTACTTAACCATAAGCACCTAGGTTCGCCTCACTTCGTATAACAGCCCCACACACAGGCACAGCGTTTATGCTGTCCAGAAGGGGACCAACAATTTGTTCATTTCCAAGACCAAGAGCCATCAATTCATCTATATATTGCTTCAAATTCGACTGCTCTTTCAATTATTATAACACCTAGCTCGGAAAATTCTTGGTCTCATAACCGAATTCATTCTTGTTTTTCATTAAAGGGGCATACAGAGGAGGGAATTATTTTCTTTACCAAATTCAATGGGTCCCTTTGGACTATATTTATGGAACTATTGTCCAGTAAATCAACAGCAAGAATGCGTGCACCTTGTTCAACAGGCTTGGTCCATTGAATCCATGCATCTTATGGGCCTTGATGTAAATAAATAAATAAATAAATAAAATCATCCTAACTATGTACATAGATTGCCTGTAAAGTAATTGGAAATTGACACATGAATAGAATTTTTTTTTTTTTGGGTGTGTTTCTACAATAGTAAGTTTAATCATGTGATTTAATACAATAGATCTACTTCTAGAAACTGCCTTACCTATTAAACCCTAAATAACTTAAATACTTCTCTCCATAAAACATAGGTGACATTGCAATGAAGCAATAAGTGGTCTGCCGTTTCTCCATTACGACACATATAGCACCCGTGAACTATAGAGTGCCCCATTTAAGAAGATTGTCATTATTGAAAATCTTACCCCTAGCTACTATCTACACAAAGGAAACTCCCTTGGGGGCTTAACACACAAGATACTCTTCCAAGAGAACAGATTAACTGCTGCACCAAGAACGGCCTTATAATATGAGCAAACATCAAACTTTTAACTCCCATTCAAACGCCATCTTAACCTATTATCCCCCATTTAAATTTTTTGGCGGATGTACAAATACCCTACCCTACGCATATGGGAGTAGATTAGGTCTAGGAAGAAATTCACTAAACCCAACTCCTAATTGTGAAAGTCTCTAAGAAAATGTACATTCCAACTCCTGCCTCTCTTTTTTTTACGTGGCAATTTATAAGACCATCTATATATATTAAACACATGATTAATTCATTAAATTATTAAAACAAGTCATAAACTATTAAGTAAGTTATGTGATTAAAATAAAAATGGAAAAATTTTTTTATAGGAAAAAAAAGAAAAAAAAGAAAAAAGGAAGAGTAATCATGTGGGCTAGAGGAATTTTCATACAAATTAGTTTGAAGTAAATTTCTATCAATTCTAAGATAATTAATTTTTTCCATATAAATGATAGTATAACTATAATAAATTTTATTAAATAAGTATTATAAATTACACTTTTTAATGTTTCTAGCTAAGACAATGTTTTGAATTCATATAATCCAACTCCATCGTAAGTATTTAATTATTACAAAAATGCTAAAAAGTTGGTGTGTCATCTTTTAATCATATAAAATATGAAAGAGTATTCAAAAATATATTTATCAATATGAAAAAATTATTATATAATTGATGTGAAAATAATCATATTATTCATTGTGTAGTTTTTTTTTTTTTGATAAGCAATCATTGTCAGTTTGTTATAAAATAAAATTGAAACAACTTTAGTATTATTTTTGTTTAAAAAATGAAAGGCTAGATTGTTCATCAAAAAAAAAAGAAAAAAAGAAAAAAGAAAAAAAGAAAAGAAAAAAAAGAAAGGCTAGAGAGAGATTGAAGGGGGGGGATGGGGGGGGGGGGGTGTTGTGAGCTGGCTTGGAAGTTAGACCAATGCACTTGGTGACAAAGTGGGAGTTCTTTGTGGGCCTACTCAAACGTGGGCCCCAAGGATTAGGTGTCTCATATTTTGAGTCTCTCCAACTTTTGTTTTTGGATTCGAGTTAGATTCTCGTGAGCCCGCACCGCACCGCCAACCAATTTAGAACCAAGGCCCCAACCACACCCAGCCATTTCACCCTAAAACAAAACTTACTGCCTCTTTTCGCCACCCACAATTCCTAGAGAATTTTAAAAAAATTAGTGAGGACTATTTTATGATTGATTCAGCCTTTAATCCTAAATCAAAAGAAATCCCAATTCGCAATTTGCATGGTTTCTGTTTTTTTACTTGATATTTGAGTAAAGTTATTAAATTGAAGATTATAGAGCAATTTGTCATCCCACTATAAAATTTCATTGACCAAAATGAAATTTGTTTTTCCATGTCCAAATCGGGGGGAAAGAGATGCAATTGGCATTTAAAAGATGTTGGATGTGCTGCTTTGGCTTTCATCCAAGAAAAAATGTTGCTTTAAAAAATTGCTTTTCTCATAAAAATGTATGTTAATAAAATGTATAAATTTGAGCTCGTTAACTGATGAAAATAACCTGAAAGCCAGGTGTATTGAAAATGAAACCTAGCCAGCTAGGCAATGGAGGAAAAAGATTCGAGTGTACATTTAACATTTTCCCATGATTTAGGAGTGAGAAAATGTAGGACAATGGCACAATAGGGAAGGGAAAATATTCTGACATTGTCCTATATAAATCAATCCAATTGACAAAATATTCTCTTCCTGTGTAGGAAAACTAAAGTAACCAATTTAAGCAATGTATGATGACAGTCTTAATAAAATGTACAATAAGTTTAGTGACACAAAAAAATTTATTAATTTTTTTCACAACTGTTGAAATGGTATATTGTGATTGGTGTATAATTAATGAGGTACCAATAATCTCATATAAAAATAATCGTTACACCAATCACAATCTATCACCTTAACAAAATTAGAAGAAAAAACAAATGTTCTATAGATGCTTGGAATTAAACCTAGAAGAAGCTGTCCATAGTGGATCTAGATTGTACAGAAAAAAAGTCCATACATTCAACCCAACAAAATTAAAATAGTACAAACAATAGTTTCTTTTATATGTTGCCATCATATTTAATTTGTTCGTGCATGATAAAAGTATGAAAGCTAATAAGAGATGGTTTAATTGGTAAGATTCTGGCATTTTGTTTAACCCATTTAGATTCGATTCTCGCTGCTAGCAGTTTTTCGTTAGTGGGCATTTATAAAGGTTGGCTCACAAATTTTAACTCGCCTTTGGATAACTTAGCTAACCGCATTTTTATTTTATCAAAAACTAATAATAATAAATAAAAGTATGAAACACAGCTGTGAATCTACTACAATCATAAGAACCATGCTTGAAAAAGACGTCATCTAGATCTCCCTGCCATGCTGACCGATAATGTTATTCAAATCATGGCTACCATACCTAGACGATGAAAAAGTCCACACTTGTTAATGTCCTACTTCAAGTCATTTTCCTGTTATTATAGGTGCCAGCTATTGAGGTCTTAGGCTCACCAAACTTTTGGCACTAAATATACAACAAAGATATTTCATATTTCCTTTCCCTTCATAAACAACTATATGCCTGATTCCACTGTTCTTATTTTTTTAACAAACAATCATATGCCTTCCCTTTCCTTCATAAACAAGATTTCCACTAATATTGTTTATGCCTTTAAAGTTTATTCTTTTCCCCTCTCTTAAGCTGAATTTGCTTTACATATTTGTGCAAATTAAAGAACTTTTTCTGCGGTCAACCAATCCACAAATACTTTAAAATTAATATCTCAAACAGACCATAATGGAAGTTCTAATTTGTTATATATATATGTTTGTCTAATGAGTGTTTACCTAATGGATGGTATACCAATCTTATCTTAAGCAAATTAATGTTAGTATTGTCTCTTTCTGTCTGGTAGAACTTTAGCAGCATAAATACATTGTATCAATTTAATACCTGGTAAGCCGTCAAAGATTAAATTCAGCCACAAAAAAAATGAAGCCATCAATGATTAGCAATAAAGCCAGTGAGTCGTAATTTAATCGAATATACTTCGAATTGAAAGGACACATTATAATTAATAACTGTGTGGACTTTTTTTTTTTTTTTTTTTAATATAGAAAAAATTGTGTGGACCTAATACGTAAAAGTTATCGCTTGCATTGAAGTGCAGCGGTAAGTTTCTTTGTTGAAAGGCAAGTATTTTGTAGTCCAGCACACTGTGTGGGGGATTAATGGAACGCTGGATACTTTTATGAAAGAAAATCTGTAAAGTATCTGATTACGGATGACAACAAAATAGGTTGGGTCGGGTCAGGGATGGCCTATCCCTATCTCATCTCCTCTTCAAGATAGGAAAAATTTGCATTACACAAAAAATGTAAGAGGGGTGAGATGGCTTAGGCTTAGGAGTATATTGCCATCCCTAACAAGGCAATTTTAACTTTCAAAATTAGTAAGGTCCAAATAAAAGAGAAAAAGAGAAGGGCAATAGTGAGAGTGCCAAAAGAGAGAGAAAGACATGTGTTTTAAGATGATAATAAAATATATAAAAAAATTAAATCATTTAAATAAATATATATATATATATATATTAAATAAAAGATATATAAATACACATTTAAGATGGGGTGAGATGAGACGAGGTGGGATAGGACACGGCAAGCAAAACTTGTCCACACCTTGTCACCTCTTTCAAAGAAGAGGGATGCAATTCATATGGGGTAAAGTGAAAAATGGCAAGTTAGGCACTTTTTATCAATATGAAAGTTAAAAAATGATAGTTACATTTCATTGTATATACCAAAATTCTTATTAATTTATCAATTGCTGGATGATTAACCTTGAAATTTGTCATTGGGAGGTTTTGTTTTTTGTTTTTCCTCGTGATCTTAGTCTCAAGGAGTTCAGTGGAAATTAGGAAAATCTTGTTCTTACTCCCATATTATTTTATTTTCTTAATCCTAGGATCGAGAAAATATTTGAAATAAATAATAACAATATCATCATTTTGCTTGTAGAATGAACGAAATGATAAAAAAATGGTTCATTTTGTTCCATTTCTTAGGTGTTTCACCTGCTCCTCTATTTGCTTTGAAATTTTGGAAGCAGGGCTAACGGGAGTTGAACAGATTTATTGATCATCTTGGTTTGAATTTAGAGACCAAGAAAATATATTAAAAATGGTTTCTTGCCAACGACAATTCCATATCAATCATATCAATTCAATACAAATCTTTATCTACCATTCCTTTACATTAAAATTTCTCTTGCCATGCCAGTCTGGATTTTGAGTGCAAATTCCGGCAATCAGTTACCCTGATGCATGGGCATTTAGCAGTATTGAAGAGATCCAACAACACAACACCAAGTCCAAATAAAAAGTTTAAAAGACACGTGAGAAAATCAATTTCCCTAAATCAGCTATTTAGGTGGCAAGTGGCACGGGTTAAATGACACTTTGTAAATTTACAAAAGACAAATTTTAATGAGTTTGGAAATTGGAGGATAGATTGTTATGCTCTGTCGTTCGATATGATTTTAATTTTGTCTTTATCGGTCTGAATGAAGGCATATTAATGGCTTATCTTAGGGTCTTATTTTGATAATTTGACTTCGTCTCTTAACTGACTTAAGAGGATTGTGGTTCGATGCTGCCTCAATTAAGAGGACTCTCTATCTATCCATGTGAATTGTCTTATTTTGACCATTAGAAAGAATGCTAGTAACAATCATCAATGGAAAGAAAATAACTAATATCTAAGTACACAATGAGATTATTTAATTGTAGGAGAGTTTAAGTACACAACGAGATTATCTAAATAACTAATATCTAGATTACTTGTAATTGTAGAAAATAACTAATATCTACTTACTTGCATGAACACTTTATAAAGATCATACGAACTATAAGAACATACAATAACAAAAGATAATTCTTTGTTTAAGTTGTTTGTGAGTGAAGAGTTGTGCTCTTTCTTGGAAAATGAATCCTCTATTTACACTTAACGTTTCTAGCGATTGATTATCAACAATTATTTTTTTCACGTGGCACTCGTTCATCATACCTCAATGCCACTTGTCATCCTTCCATGCACTACTTGAAACTCATATAAATAACTACGAAGCCACTTTTAGGTGTTGTTCCAAACTTGAATAATGCCATGTGTTATGTTTTGCACGTTTTCTTCATGTTTTCTCTCTCTCTCTCTCTCTCTCTCTCTCTCTCTCTTTTTCCTTTGTATGTGTTGCGACCTTATTGCACCACTTGTCACATTGTTGATGAATTAAGATCTCAAATATTTTAACCAAAATTTGTATTATGTTTATTTAGTAATGAAGCCATTAGGGGAGTCAGGTGAGCCATGGCCTCCTCAATGCCCGTGAATTTTTTCAAAAATGTAGGTATATTCTGAATTTTTTTAGTTATATATGTGTCTACTGTATGTAGTACTGTGTGAAGATTATTTTTAGTATTTGAAATTCACGGTCTTCTAAAATTTGTATCACTAAACTTTCTTTTATAACGGTTCATGACCCACAATTTTATTCCAATCTTAACTTACTAATCAATTAGAATATTAAAATTAATTAAGACTAAAATGACCTAGTTCTCTCATGATTCAACCAAAAAGTCAAATAAATCCACATTTTTCTTATAAACTATGATTAGAAGATTAAGACAAGATAGATCAATTTTTATTATATAATCGCTTTTAATCAAAGGTAGGTAAAAAGTGTAATTTTTTTCTTAATTTTAATACATATTTATTAAGTTTTATTGATACCTTTTGTTATACATCCATTAGTTGTAAAGTACTTCATTTGCATGTTAAAAATTTTATAATTTTTTTTTAATTGTTAACATTAACATGGGTATTCAAAGCTATTTGAGAGCCTAACTATTTCCCTGGATATATATAATCCCCTATTGCACACACATCAAGTAATTACGTAGGGGAATCCTTTAGACTTTAAGATGTTGGTGGGAAGTTTGAACTTAATTAAGATTTCATAGATCTTATGAGGTCTTGAAAACCGCTAGACCAATCCTCTGTGATTTTTTATAATACTACATGTTATGAATAACATTTTAATTTGACTTTAAAGATAAATTCCTGATCGAGTTTATTTTTTCTTATGAATTATTTCCATAGTATATAATAATTTCATTCTATATATATTTATTTTACTTATATTTTAATAAATTTGGGATGTACCAACCTGTTGTATATATACTATCCGATTATGTTTTATAAATTATGTTTCAGTTTTGACTTTTGAGTTACTTTTGCACTCTTGTTGTATCTTTCTCTTCTTTAACACTCTAGTTCTAAAAGTGAGGCTAGTGATTTCTCTTAACCCCTTTTTGTCGCAATTCTCCTTGTTTTAAATAGGTTTGTTTTTGCAGCCTGCAGGTACCCACCCCAGATCATTTTCTCTTTACACAGAAATGTGGACAAACATCATGCACGCAAAACTTGATCAGAGAAGAGGAAAACAAGATATTTGGTAAAAAGATATGATTGAGATAGGACTTTAAATACACTTAAATGCTTGCTTGACAAAAGGGTGAGACATATCTAAGGAAGAGTGAGTTGCTCTTAAACTTAATTGCTATGGTCCCCCAATACCATTCTAGGCCATAATAATTGCACAAAACTAAGGATGGGCACTTAAGCAGTGCTTTCCATTTTAAGGTAGCTGAGAAAATCCTAATACACTAGAAAGACAATTTTACGATGGCAAGATTTCAACTAATTTTACCAAATTTCATTTGAGATTGTGACATAAGTTGGGAACAATGAATTGGGGGACTTTATAAGTTCTGCAAGCTGTATATACGATGTAATATATCTCATTGCACAAGATGCATGTGAGCAGATCTCTTGTGTTGTTATGGACTCTCCCCTCAATTGTATACATAGCCATTGCATGACAATATCATTCACTCAACCACATATGCTCCTTTACTTTTGTATATAGAAGCCCCCCATATGAGCCTATAGCAGTATCAATGTCTTAAAGTAAAATCTGCTGAGAATCCTATATATGCTGCATTTGATCGTGAATATATACTTTAGGTCACCTAGCATTTTATTCAAGTATCAAACATCCAATCTTTGTTTATGAGGTTCCTTTCCCTCCTAAACAGTAAGGCAATTGCCCTCGGTGGCTTAGATGGGCCTCAACGGAGGACTAACTCATCACCATTATCGTCGCTAATTACAGAACCGTACGTGAGATTTGCACCTCGTACGGCTCTTTTAGGGCTGCACATATAAATAAATCTAAGGACTGAGTTTGTATTATTTATCTTGATTTATAAGTTAGAAGGTTCAAAATTGAGTAAATGCACCAAATTCGACCACTTATATTCTGTTGGTTATATAATAAATAAATATTTATTAAATGCTAAATGCGTGAAGGTGATATTTGGGGTTTGATTACTAAGACTTAACAATATTCCTATTAATTCTTCAGTTTGGATGTGGCTTGCTAGTTGCTATTAATTACTTGCTTCAGTGATTGTTTGATTGATTATAGCCAAGCTAGATATTTCGTTGCACGATTAATATTTTATAGGCCCCGTATTGTGCGGTGAAATATCTACCTTGGCTTTAACATCTGAATCATATAAAAATATCTACCAATCATATAGAGCTAATTGGTAGCATTACATGGTTGATGGGTGGATCTGCCTACCAAGCTCATCCTTCCTCTGACGGAAAGTGGGCCCGCATGAGAGAGTTTATTATGCGAACATGGTAATTTTTAATAAAGCAAAACTGAGAGATTTTACAACTAAAATTAACTATATTGTTATATTGATCAATAAGACACAAGTTGAATATTTTGAAAAAAATAAAACAATATTTATATTTCGTTGGTCAATATAATCAAATGATTGAATTTAATTAAAAAAAAAAATACTCTTTTTTATAGAAACTTAAAAAACTTGAAATACAATATTTAAAGAATTGTATATAAAGTTTGTCATTGCTCATAATATTGGGCTAAAATTGACCCCCTAACATGGGTGAAAATAATTCCTCATAGGGGTGGACCCTATGAGAGAAGAGAGGACTTTGCCATATGGACTTAGTAATTTCTAATAAGACAAAAGTTAAGTACAATTTTTTAAGTGTTGTAAGTTAGATTTCACAATTAAATTTATTTCTCTAATCTATTTTTATTTTTTATTTAATCATCAACATCACGAAAGATTTTATTGTAGATAGGCAGGAACATTGTATTTACACAAGACTTTCACCCCTTAACTGGGCCTTTGTTTTTCCGAATTACATTAACAAAAGCAGAAGGGGCAGAGCCCAATACAAAACATCCAAAGAAATTATTCTCCAGCGACCATTTCGATAGGGCATGGGCTACTTTATTTTAGCTTTTGGGTGTTTGAATTCAGCACTGCTATTCTCTAGGGGTCCGAAACACTAGGCTTTATCAGAGCATCTATACAAGATTTTGCATCACTTTCCTGAATCACTTTTTACAAAATATTGATACGATGAGCGATTATTGGTAAGTAAAAAAGTGATGATAGTGATAGGCCTATATGAGAACCAACAGGCCTATATGAGAACCAACAAAAATTTATCATGTTAGTAGTTTATAAAAATATGTAAAATAGTTTTTGCTTATAGCATAACTCTTTTTTAATAACATATCTCATCACTAAAGTTGGGTAACTACTAATTACATTGATCTCAAGTAGGGGTATGCATGAATTAGATTGGATTGGATTGAAAGGTTTTTTAACCCAACCCGTGTTTGTCGGGTTGAGAAATTCTCAATCCAACCCGACCCAAAGCCAATACAGGAACTTAAATCTTGAAGTACTTACTCAAATCTCTCAAAAAGCCATGCAATCTTAAAATATACTACTCGGCTTTCTCTCAAATAGTCAATGGGTTCTAGCTTTAAATTGCTCTAGGCGTTTGAATTCTTTGGAATGGCTCTTGGTACCATGATGAGGTGGAGTTCGTGGATTTTGATCCTGTAGTGGCATTGCAAATGGATTTGTGCAGATAAAAAGGTATAGAGATACTCATAATATACCCTAGATCCAATTGTAGGGTGAAAATAGAAAACCTTTTATTTTGATAAATAGTAAAAATAGAGATATGATGGACAAGACAATTTATTACATTACATATTCAATCGCTAGAGTGACGTGCCGCCTTAAGGGTATGATTTGCTGCTACGCGTTGGGGTTGTCGTTGCACTTTCTGTTGATGCCAATCACCTAGCTTTCGAAGTTGTTGATGGTTTTGCATGGGTCAATGCAGTCATTGCTCTTGCTATTGATGTAAATCACCTAGCCCTCGCAGTTGTTGATGGTTTTGCATGGGTCATTGTAGTCGTCGCACTTATTGTTGATGCAAATCACATGACCCTCATAGTTGTTGATGGTTTTGCACGAGCAATTGTAATCATAGCACTTGTTGTTGATGCGAATCACCTAGCCCTCACAGTTGTTAATGGTTTTGCATGGGCCATTGCAATTGTTACACTTGTTATTGATGCAAATCACTTGGCCTTCACAGTTGTTGACGGTTTTGCACGGGCCATTGCCAGGGACGTAGCCAGGAATTTTTACATTGGGAAAAAAAAAAAAAAAAAAAAAAAAACATTTCACATCAAAATCATGTCTGACGACGATTTTTCATGGAATAAAATTCATCCATAAACTATCATATTATCTACCAAAAATTCATCCTCCATTCTATTGTAAAGTCTTGTTTTTAATAGTTTCATAGTTGAAAAAGCTTGTTCTGTAATTGCTGGAAGAGTCAACACAAGACGAATCAGTCTATCAATTAAATAATAGAATTTAGACTTTCCTGAAATTTCTAATCCCCTACATAGCTCAAATATTGTACCCATATTCTAAAAATCTGGATGCTTTGTTACATCTAGCTCATAATGTTGCAATTGACAGATCAAAAGACAAATTTCTTGCTCAGTGAAATCTTGAGGATAATAATTTTTAGCCAAATTGCAAATATCACCAATTTTGAATGATCTAAAAGCATCCTTAGGATTTAATGCTGAACTAAGAGTGAGAAAATCTACTATTACCTCACAAAATCTACTATTCAATTTTTACAATTGAAAATCTATTGCAATTGTAAATATGTCAATTCTTAAATGATGTTCTATTGTTGTCAAAGTTTCATTTTGATGATGGTATCTACCTCGAGCTTTAGTGTAACGAGCATTTAAATCAGGAATATCAATTTCATGTTGTCCACAAAATGATGTAACACTAGCAAGTAAAGGCTCCCATTCATCATCTCTCAACTTTTGAATAAGTGATTTTGTAATTGAAACTAAATGCATGGCATTTAAAAGATCATGAGAATGTTGTTGCAAAGCTTGGCAAAGAATATTAGTAATTCCCATAATCTCTTTCATCATATGCAAAATTAAAACAAATTCAAATGATGTTAATACCTAATAAGCTCCCTCAGCATCACCACATTGTTTATAATTAGCCATTTCCTCAGAGATAGTATTGATAACTTTGCAAGTTGCATCAAACATTTTTATTAAACTACAAATATATTGAAAATGAGATCCCCAACGTGTATCTCCAACCCGTTGCAAATTACCAATTTGGTTTGCTCCTCTTCCAGTCTCAATTTCATTAAAAGCAATCATATTCTCAATTTGTTCCCTTTGAGCATATTGCAATTCATCATTACGCTTACTAGAACCAACAACATTATTGATAATATTAGTCAAATGATCAAAGAATTAATGAACAACTTTTACTTTTCTAGATGCTATAACTAAAGCCAATTGCAACCTATGAGCCATGCAATGTACATAATAAGCATATGGACATTCTTTAAGAAATAGAGCTTGTAATCCATTTCATTCACCATGTATATTACTAGCTCCATCATACCATTGACCTCGAATATTTTCAATGTAAAGGTTGTAACGACAAAGGACAACACATATCTCATTCTTTAGGGTCAACGCAGTAGTATCTCTAACATGCACAACATGAAAGAAAAGCTTTTTAATGAAACAATTTTTATCAACAAACCTCAAAATAATGGCCATTTTCTCTCTCTTCGACTCATCCTAGGCTTCATCAATGAGAATGCAAAATTTTGCATCCCCAATTTCTTCACGAATAACATTTCACACATTACTAGCAAGAATATGCAAAATCTCCTTTTGAATTGTAGGTGATGTATATTTGGCATTTCATGGAGTATTTTCCAAGACAACACTAACTACTTTGTCATTGAAAGTTGATGTGAATTTTATCAATTCAATAAAATTACATCTATTTTTTGAATCAAGGCTTTCATCATGACCTCTAAAAGCACAAGCTTGGAATGCTAGCCATCGAGCACACTCTATTGAGGTTTTCAGCCGCAACTGATTATTCTCTAATTCTTTTGACGTTTGTTTCTCAATTAGGTTGTCAATATGTCGTGAATAATTCTTTAAATCCTCACAACATTTCACAGTAATTTTATGTAGAGAGTTTGGATCTTTCCCTACATGATGAATTAAAGGACAATTCATTTCATCATTCACCTTTTTATAATTATTAAAACCTATTGAAATGAATGCATTTGATCTGGGACAACCTATTGGTTTTTTACCAAAAAGGTAACAAGGTAGACAATATATCACATCCATTGAAGGTAGTATTCCAACCAATCCCTATGTGATTCAAACCATGAAACTTGAAATCAACGATGATGAGTATCATCGTTGTATGGATAATCTATATTTTTAAGTTGATATGGACCTTTTTTGAGATAAGCTCATTGGATTTCATCTTGTTTGTTGATAGGGAATTCACATATTTTTTTTACGTGATCTTGGATCACGATCTATCTCTTCAGATTGAATTCTTGAACATTTGGAGGGGTGTTCATCAGGTATTGAAGCATCAACATTTGTTTCTACAGCCACAGGTTTCTTAATTTTTGAATTGCTAACATTTTTTTTTTAAAGAATGCATCAATTGTTTTTCGTTTGCTCATAATTCTTTTAGCTTTAAGAATATGACTCAAAAATTAACCTGAAAAAGAACTTTAAAAAATAAAATTTTAATTAGAAATTTTTACTTAGTTATATAGATATTATTTATACTCAAGAAAAAACAAAATTTTCACTATACTTTAAACAGTCAACCCATCAATTATCATCATTCCTATTATTAAAATTTTCCTGTATTTTAATTTTTTTTATACGACTTTAATTAATAATAACCCCTCAAACAAAAACAAAAATTTAAACACACAAGTATTGGTACACAACATAAACCAAACAATTTAACAACACCCACAACCACATGATATCTAACTACTCAAAAATAGGTAATAAATCAAAACAATTTTACTTTAAAAACTTTGTCTTCACAAAGTGCAAAGATGAGTGTGGGTCGTGTGGCAATGCCTACAACTGTAGATCTTCCCTTCAAGACTCATCACAAATAATCTCCCTATGCCTTCAATCATATATTTCTCTAAAAATCTATGAAAATATAAAGAGCATGTGAATATTTAGTTGTAGATAGTTGAGAAAATAAAAAAAAGACACTAAAAAGAGATGAAGGTCTAGTGCTTAATAAAGAGAGGAAAACTCACCAGGTAGTCACCAAGTTCCAAATCTTGAAATTTAACAATGAAATATGCTGAGTGATTTGTTTTAGAAAGCAAGAAGAAAGAAAAATTAGTCTTTTTTTTTTTTTTTGGTGGGTACTGTAAGGACTGATGCTGAGTTTTGGGGGCTTGTAGCGGTACCAGTGGGAAGTGAAAGTGTACCACAGAAGACAAAAAAGAAAAAAAGAAAAAAAAAAGAAGAATAAGAAGTAAAGGGATTTCGTGGGGTGGGTTTTTTGAGATTGAGAATGGGTTTCACAGTGGGTTTTTTGAGATTGATAAAATGAAATTTTGTTGTGAAGTGTTTGGAATTTTGAGTATTTAAATGTAAGGTGGGTCAGGTTTTTGTTTTATTTGGAGTACAAAAAGGCTTAAAACTAAAGCTGGGAGAATAATGGAAATATGGGGGGCCCGGATGTTTATCATTAGGGGGGCCCAATTAATTTTCCTATATACTTTAATGGATTTTTTTTCTTTTGCAGGGGCCACGCCCCCCCCCCCCTAAAGGGACTACATGGCTCCGCCCCTAACCATTGCAATCATTGCACTTGCTGTTGATGCAAATCACCTAGCCCTCGCAATTGTTAATAGTTTTGCACGGGCCATTGCAGTCACCTGGCCCTCACAGTTGTTGATGGTTTTGCAAAGGTCATTGTAGTCATTGTAGTTGATTTTAATGCAAATCACCTAGCCCTCGCAGTTGTTGATGGTGTTGCATGGACCATTGTAGTCGTTGCACTTGTTGTTGATTCAAATCACCTAACCCTCATAGTTGTTAACGATTTTGCACAGACCATTGTATTTGTTGCACTTGTTGTTGATGCAAATCACCTGACCCTTGTAGTTGTTAATAGTTTTGCATAGGCCATTGTAGCCGTTGCACTTGATGTTGATGCAAATTACTTGGCCCTTGTAGTTGTTAACAGTTTTGCATAGGCCATTGCAATTGTTGCACTTGTTGTTTATGCAAATAACTTGGCCCTTGCAGCTGTTGACGTTGTTGCATGGGCCATTGCAGTCATTGCACTTACTGTTGATGAAAATCACCTGGCCCTTGCAGTTGTTGACGGTTTTGCATGAGCCATTGGAGTCGTTACACTTGTTGTTGATCCAAATCACTTGGCCCTCGCAGTTGTTGATGGTTTTGCTCGAGCCATTGCAGTTGTTGCACTTGTTATTGATGTAAATCAGCTTGCACTTACAGTTGTTGACGATTTTACATAGGCCCTTGTAGTCATTGCACTTGACATTGATGCAAATCAGCTGGCCCTTATAGTTGCTGACAATTTTGCACGTGTCATCACAATCGTTGCACTTGCCGTTGGTACAAATCAGCTAGCCCTTATAGTTGTTGACGGTTTTGCATATGCCATCATAGTTGTTGCACTTGTCGTTGGTGCAAATCAGCTGGCCCCGCAAATATTGATAGTTTTGCATAGGCGATTGTAGTCGTTGCACTTGCCATTAATGCAAATTAGCTGGCCCTAGTAGTTGTTGACAGTTTTACATGTGCTATTGTTAATCGTAGCATTTGTCGTTGATGCAAATCAACTGGCTCTTACAGTTATTGTAGTTTTGTATGTGCCATCGCAGTCGTTACACTTGTTGTTAATGCAAATCAGTTGACCCTTGCAATTGTTGAGGGTTTTGCATGGGCCATCGTAGCCGTTGATGCAAATCTGTTGGCCCTCATAGTTGTTGACGATTTTGCACATGCTATCATAGTCGTTGCACTTGCACTTGCACGTGCCATTACAAGAGCATGAGGAAAGTGCAGGAAGAGGGAAGGAGATGATATATGTAACACCCCAAATATATTTTTAATTTTTTTTTCAATAAGAATAATATCTAAATTGGACTTTTTTAATCAATGTGGTTAACTATTTTATGGAGGAGTTTTGAATTTTGGACATGTGATAGTATTTAGCTAATTTTTAATGGGCCAATTTAAATATGGGAGAAACTTTAAGGGTAAAGTTGTAATTTTGATCCCAAGATATTTTGGAACAAGTGGTCCACAATGCTCCCATCAACGCACCCCCTTTCTCTCATCGCCATACGTATGCCCTTTCTCTCTGTTTCTCTATTTTCCTATCTCACTCAGCCACCGAAGCCCACACATATAAACACTCCAACTCCCTCTATTTCTCTCACTCCCTCACTCGTAAACCAGCCATTCACCACCACTTTTGGTGGATTTCACTAGAGAACTCCATTAGAAACCCCATACGCTCCATTCTCTCAAAGCTTTAAAGGTAAAACTCTTAATTATTTGGTAGCTTTTCAAGTTTTTCTAAGATTTCTTTCTAATCTAAACTACATGAGTGGTATACATGTGATTGAGTACATGAGTTTTTGATTTGGTGGATTTATTTGTTAAATGGTTAAGGGCTTTTACAAATGATGATCATCTAGGGTTTCTTCATGGTTAAAAACTTGGGTTTCCTTGAGCAAATCGTATGATTTGATTTTGTGGAAGTTTGAGGTTTATTTTTTGAAAGAGTGTTAACTTTGAATTTCTGAAATTGGAGTGTGAGCATGTGCTTTTATTTTATTTTTGCATACCTAGTGTTTGATAAGTTGTTTATATGAGATTTTGGGTTTGATTCCTTGTTCTTAATATGCTTTAAAATTTGGTGGTTTTAATGTGAGTGAACTCTCAAATAATTTGGGCTAGTCTTACAACTTTAGCAATTTTCTAAAGCTGTTATGAGAGATTTGAGTTAGGCGCAATGCATGATTTTTAATAAATTACAGAAAAATCATTTTGAGCTGAATTTTCTGTGGTACATTGTATACATATAGAGGAATGTTCCCTTAAAGTTTTGAATTAATTGGATAAATTTTCAATGACCAAATTTTTTTTACAAAATGGCTGCCCTACCATGTACTAAATCTGAAAGCAGGACTAAAACATTGAGAAATTGTGGAATTAATCCCAAACCTTGGTTGATCTTATCTTTGGCTTATATATATATATATATATATTGTTTAGCACCCAAAGAGATTCATGAGAATGCTATATTATCTTATGATGCACATTATTATGGCAATGAATTTAAAATGTTTTGGTTGTGTTAGCACTATAAGTTTCTTGGATGCTTGTTTGGTTCCCGTTTGGGTAGGGGTACTTGTCTTGGAATGGTCAAGCTAGGCTTTAGGGTCTTAGGTTTTATTTTTTAGGGAATATTCTCGGATTTATGGAGACAAATTTGATAGCGTAATTTTGTTGTAGGCCTTGTTATTAATAGGCTTGATACTTGTGTTTCTAGGTTCTAAAGTACTTGGTGATGGAACTAGTAACTTGATTGGTTGAATGCAGTGCCCGGTTGAGGTAAATTTGGAATGGACTGCTGAGGAAAGTAGCTTTTTAATGGGATTTTTGAAAAATAAACATATTGCATAAATGTTGTTTTTAGTTTAGACACGCTTTTAGAAACTACCTATTGAAATTATATTTTCCTAAAAACTATCACGTCGTAACCTTAATATATGTATGATTATATATGAAAATGCATCATATTTGGTGTTGCAATTGGGGAATGCATGAATTTGTTGATATGGAAAAATGAGCATCTTTTATTTAATCTTTGATAAGGAAATCTTGGATTTTATGGTATATTAGAAAACTTAAAGATACTTATTTTGTCTTGTTATGTGGGAAATTGATAGAAAATCTTTTTGACAAGAATGAAGTTGAAAACCTTACAAATTTTGTGGAAGTTAGATTGTACGACACTCGTACCCAGTCCCACTTGGGCCATTTATTCTCATAAGAAGATACGGCCCATACACCTATTCTCTCTCTCTGTAGGCCCATCCCGAAACTCTAAAGAACACTGGCCCAAAGGTCGCCTCCTGCTTCTGCTCGGTAGATCCTTACTGGGCATTATCGCGGCCGGCAGCCGAGCATAACATGTAGGGTATGCCCGGCGGTTCCTTTCGGTGCACCTCCGCCGAGCATATCTGCGGATGGGGGAACCAAGTTCCAAGGCCACGTTCACCATTTCCCACTCTCACCTAACCACCCACTTATGTTCGATAATACTGGACTGCCCACTGCACTAAATCAGAGAGTAATCATAACCTCACCACTGATTTAGAACTATAAATGTGAGGAGCTTGGGGAGAAGGAGGGGTTGGAAAAGTTTACATCAGAGCAAGAAGATAAGAGAGAGAGAGGGAAGGTAGCAGAAAGGTGGTTAGGGCAATAGAGAAGAGAAAAGTGATCTCATTGAGTCTTCGCGCCGAGGATAACCCAGTGTAGGAAACCCAGACCCACCATACAAGTAAGTTGTGAGTCCGAAAGAGCCTAAGCCCATCAGCTTCATTTTCGGTACGCATAATTGGCGCCGTCTGTGGGAATCTCCTACTAAGCCATAGTACCGCTGAGACTCAACCCCGGGGAGGGGGATGTCCATGAGCGACGTCGAAAGCGGTTCAACGGGATCCTCTCGTGGATCTTCTTGGTGAGAAAGAAGGCAGAAGAGGCGTGAAGACAGGGACCACAAACGAGAAGAGTAGTCTGGCCTTGGGGAGGGGTCGTACCAGACGCAATGAATGATTTCGAATGCCGCGGGGAACCGGCAACTCAATGAGAGAGATGAAGAGCTCGAGCGGTTGCGTGGGATAGTAAGGGATTTAGAGTTGGAGGCGGAGAACAGGCATCAGAGGAGAGGTGGGGATGACTGAGGAAGAAGAGCCAATACCGGAGGAGATCGTCGCCCAGTTGGGTCAAGCCAATCGGGGTCTCATAACTGCCGCGAGCGCTCTCATTCCCGAGAATCCCGTCGGCGTAGGGAACGGGCTTGTTCGATTGAATCCCGTCGACACCGAGACTGCTCAAGATCACGGGAGTATGCCGATCGAGGTTCGGAGTCTCCAGAAGAGCAACGCCCCCATAACGCGGCCATGGATGCAATGAGTCGTGCGCTACGAAGAGCTGTCCGGTCCCCCTTCTCGGCCGACATCGAGAGGGCCCCAATGCCAGACAGATTCACCCGCCCTCCTTTCAGCTCCTATGATGAGAAGACGGACCCAGTGGAGCACGTCAGTCACTATATCCAAATGATGTCCCTGCACTCTCACAATGACGCACTGATGTGCAAAGTTTTTTCCTCGAGTCTTGGTCCCACCGCCCTGAGGTGGTTCAACAGGTTGCGAAAGGGTTTTGTCCACAGTTTTGCTGAGCTTATACAGGAGTTTGGCATCCGGTTTGTAATGTGCAGCCGTGTGCCACAACCGGTAGACACTTTGCTGTCCATGAAAATGAGGATAGGGGAAACCCTTCGCAGTTATGCCAGTCGGTACTGGGAGCTCTACAACGAGATCGGCGAGGGGAATGAGAAGATTGCTATAAGCACGTTTAGGATGGGGCTGCCCAAGGAGTCCGGGCTAAGGGAGTCATTGACCAAGAAGCCTCCCGAGGATATGAGGCAATTGATGACGCATATAGAAAAATACAAACGGCTGGAAGATGACTGGATGCAGAGCAAAGGCAAGGCGCCAATGATGAGCCATCCTCGGGCCGGTGCTTTCTAGCCGAGGATCCGGGGGAATTTGAGAATTCAAGAACTAGATGCGCAAGTAGGGGAGGTGAACGTGACGTTCAAAGAGCCCGTGCATAAGATCCTGGAAAGGATTAAACATAAGCCGTATTTTAGGTGGCCGACCAGAATGGGTGGTGACCTCTCCAGGAAAAATTAGAACTTGTATTGCACCTACCATAAAGACAAGGGACATACGACTGAGCAGTGCCGGGTCCTAAAAGACCATCTCGGGCAGCTGGCCAAAGCAGGGTACATAAAGGAATTTGTGTTAGGCGAGGAGGACCGGGGTACCGGGCAGGGAGCTGCTAAGAGGGGAAACCCACTTCCACCCCTGCTCGGGGTAATCGAAGTCATCCACGCTCCACCAAGAAGTCTCGCCTCGGTGACAAGAAAAGGGGTGCTAAACGTAGTCACGAAGGAGAGAAGTTCGGACGCGCCACCGGCAGGGAAGAAGATAAAGCTCGCCCAGGAGCCTATCTCTTTTGGTGACAATGACCTAGAGGGAACGGCCCAGCTGCACGATGACGCGTTGGTGGTCACCGCCCGGGTAGGGGGTTTCCTAGTAAAAAGAATGATGATAGACCAGGGTAGTGGGGCCGACGTGATGTATCCAGATCTGTACCGGGGGCTCGGGTTGAAGAGTGGGGACGTTTCGAAGTACAACACGCCTTTGGTCGAGTTTGATGGTAAAGTTGTAATACCCGAGGGGCAAATATCTATGCCCGTGAATATGGAGGGCAAGGAGGTGATGGTGACGTTTATAGTGGTGACCTCCTTCTCACAATACATAGCAATACTCGGCAGGCCATGGATCCACGCAATGGGGGCCATGCCATCCATACTACACGTGAAGGTAAAATTTCCCACCGAGCATGGTATTGTTGTGGTGAAGGGGAGCCAGCAGACGACAAGGCAATACTTAATTGCCATGGTCAACCAAAGGAAGGAGGGGACCGATCAGGGAGGGTACGACCAGCAAAAGGGTCCACCGCAGGGGGGTCCATTATAACAATCACAAAATGACCGAGGAGAAGTGAGGGGTGGAGGTGCCGAGGAGATTACAAAGTGGGGGAAGGCCTGGACGAGCAGGAAAAGGTGGAAATGTTGTTGCTCTTCGTACAGAATGTGGACGTGTTTGTATGGAGCCCGTACGAGGTGCCCGGGGTAGACCCCGAGTTCATAGTCCATAGACTTAAGGTTAACCCCTTGTTCCCCCCTAAGAAGCAGAAGCCGAGGAGATCGGCCTGGGAGCACACCGAAGCAGTTCGAAAGCTGAAGGATGCTAGAGCGATAAGGGAAATCTTTTTCCTAGATTGGTTGGTGAATACCGTGGTGGTAAAAAAGAAAAGCGGCAAATAGAGGGTCTGTGTGGACTTCATAGATTTGAACTGAGCATGTCCTAAAGACCCATTCCCTGTGCCCAAAATCGACCAATTGTTGCATGCCACGTGTGGTCATCCGAGGATGAGCTTTCTGGATGCTTTTCAAGGGTACCACCAGATCGCCCTGGCACCTGAGGACCAAAAGAAGACGGCGTTTATCTCGCCGAAAGCCAATTATCACTATATGGTGATACCCTTCGGACTAAAGAACATCGAGGCTATGTACCAGCGGATGATGACGAGGATGTTCCGATATATGATAGGGCGCACGGTTGAAGTGTATATTAACGATATGGTGGTAAAAAGCAAGCAGACAGCACGGCGCATGAACGACCTTTGCGAGATTTTCGAGGTTCTTCGGCGACATAAGTTACGCCTGAATGCCGAGAAATGTGCTTTCGGCATGAGGGCAGAAAAATTCCTAGGGTACTTGATCACCAAGCGAGGAATAGAGATCAATCCCGACCAGATTGAGGCCGTGAAGAGGTTGAAACCACCGGGCAGTCCGAAGGAAGTGCAAGTATTGACCGGGATGCTAGCCGCCCTCAATCGGTTCATCTCCAAATTCGCTGATTGATGTCAACCGTTCTACCAACTTCTGAAGAAATGGACTGGTTTTCAGTGGAACGAAGAGTGCGACAGAGCTTTTATGGATTTGAAGGACTATTTGACCCCGGCACCCATGCTCACGGCACCGGAGCCCGGTGAGGACCTATTCATGTACCTGGGGGTTTCCAAACACGCCGTGAGCACCATGCTATTGAGGGACCAGGGAGTCCAACAACCTGTGTACTACATCAACAAGACTCATAGTTAATGTAGAGACAAGGTACCTACCCCTAGAGAAGCTTGTGCTTGCCCTGATACACGCCACGAGAAGGCTGCCACAATACTTTCAGGCTCATACGGTTTATGTCTTGACCGACTATCCCCTACAGTCGCTGTTGAGAAGATCAGACTTTACTGGCCGAATAGCAAAATGGGGGACCCGGCTAGGTTCTTTTGATATACGGTACAGGCCCTAAAATTCAGTGAAGGGTCAGATCCTCGCGGATTTTGTCGCTGATTTCTCGCCAAGAGAGAAGGGGGAGATTGTTTGCCATGTGGAGTCTCGCCCGTGGAAGGTGTTCGTGGATGGGGCATTAAACTACACGGGAGCCGGCGCTGGGGTTGTCATTGTCACCCCGGAGGGAATTCGGTTAGAACACTCATTTAGATTGGGCTTTAGAGCCTCTAACAATGAGGCGGAATACGAAGCCCTACTGGCCGGACTAAGGACGATTTCGAGTTTAGGTGCCCGGGTGGTAGAGGTGTATTCAGATTCGCGTCTGGTTGTCAGTCAAGTCGAGGGCAGTTTTGAAGCCCGAGATCTCCGGATGAAGGAATACTTGGAACAAGTGAAATGAGCTATGTCCGGCTTCAGCACGGTAAAAGTAATCCAAGTTGCTCGGTCGCAAAATAGACACGCCGACTCCCTCGCCACGCTGGCATCATCAGTGGCTGACGAGATACCTCGGCTAATAAGAGTTAAGGTTGTTCCAGAACCGAGCATCAGGGCAGTAATTGATCCGGGTACTACAGGAGTTGATATCGCAGCAATCGCAGCATTAGGGTCGTGCTGGATGGACCCCATCATGGACTTCTTGGCTGATGGCCGACTCCCGTCTGACGAAAAGGAGGGCAGGAAGGTCCGTAGAGTGGCCCCTCGGTATTGGTTATCAGAAGACTGAACATTGTACCGAAGGTCCTTTGGGGGGCCTTACCTTTTGTGCTTACACCCGGAAAAGGTAGTCGAGCTCTTGGCCGAACTTCACCAGGGAGTGTGCAGTAGCCACATGGGAGGTCGCTCGTTGGTGCGCCGGGCAATGACTCAGGGTTTTTGGTGGCCTCAGATGCAACGGAACGCCGCCGAATATGTACGTTAGTGTGAACAGTGTCAGAAGCATGCGCCTCTAATCCATCAGTCTGCAGGCCATTTGAACCTGATCAGTAGTCCCTGGCCTTTTGCACAATGGGGGTTGGATATCATTGGCCCGTTTCCCCGAGTGACGGGTAATCGAAGGTTCGTCTTGGTGGCCGTCGACTATTTTACCAAATGGGCAGAGAAGGAGGCTTTGGCCAATATCCGGGACGTGGATGTGAAGAAGTTCGTTTGGAAGAATCTAATCACCAGGTTCGGGGTGTCGAACTCTTTGATATTGGACAATGGGCTGCAATTCAACAGCCATGCATTCCGAGAATTCTGCGGTGATCTTGGCATCAAGAACAGATACTCGACCTTAGTGTATCCCCAGGGTAACGGCCAGGCCGAGGCGGTAAATAAAGTTATTGTGAACGGGCTAAAGAAGAGGCTGGAGGGTACGAAGGGAAACTGGGCCGAGGAGTTGCCCAAAGTACTGTGGGCATACTGGACAACTCCTAGAAGATCCACCGGGGAGACCCCGTTTTCTCTCACATATGGGGCCGAGGCCGTGATACTGATTGAGATAGATCTGTGCAGTGCTCGAGTTGCAGGGTTCGATCCCGGCCAAAACGATGAAATGATGGTGGGCCGCTTAGACGGATTGGAAGAATTCCGTGAAGTGGTGACTATACGGCTCGTGGAGTATCAACAAAAGTTGGCCCAGAGATATAGCCGTGACGTAAAAACAAGGGAGTTTTATGCCGGGGATTTGGTCCTCAAGAAAGCCGTAGGGAATATGCGGGATACGAACGCCGGGAAACTGGCGCAGACATGGGAAGGGCCTTACCGAGTCACTACCGTTGCTGGCTCGGGAGCGTATTACTTGGAGGACTTAGACAAGAGGCCGCTTCCCCGACCTTGGAACGTCCATAATCTTAAGAGATTCTATCACTAACAGACGGTACTGAAAATTGTAAGGTCGATGTAATGTTGCACGGTTTTCACTAACAGTGATAATGACGTTCGAGTGGCTACACTTTTGAAAATTCTTTGTTTGACTTCTATGGCCGATCATGAAAGAGCCTTCATACTCTCATCTACCTAAGGACAGAAACCTGATTCTCGGCTCGATATACATCTTCGAACAGGTGTAAACCTTTAAAAATCTATCTAAGGACAGAAGCCTGCTTCTCGGTTCGATCTACATCGTCGAACAGGTGTAAACCTTTAACACTTATTCTAAGGACAGAAGCCTGCTTCTCGGTTCGATCTACATCGCCGAACAGGTGTAAGCCTTTAACACTTATTCTAAGGATAGAAGCCTGATTCTCGGCTCGATATACATCGCCGAACAGGTGTAAACCTTTAACACTTATTCTAAGGACAGAAGCCTGCTTCTCGGCTCTATATACATCGCCGAATAGTTGTAAACCTTTAACACTTATTCTAAGGACAGAAACCTGATTCTCAGCTCGATATACATCGCCGAACAGGTGTAAACCTTTAAAAATCTATCTAAGGACAGAAACCTGCTTCTCGGTTCGATCTACATCGCCGAACAGGTGTAAACCGTTAACACTTAATCTAAGCACAGAAACCTGCTTCTCGGCTCGATTTACATCGCCAAAAGTGCGTAAACCTTTAACACTTAATCTAAGGGCAGAAGCATGATGCCCGGTCCGGAACAGGATATCCCCGCCTTACGGTAAAACAGGATTCAACTACCCAGACCACTATAGCATAGGTATGAAGCAAACCAACAAACAACACAATAAACATTCCAAAACTAAATCGTCACGTTAGAAATTAAAATAGTATCCTGACCACAAAACCAAGTGGCCGTTTCAATGTTAACCAAAAGAAAGGGGGGGGGGAATTGTTCAGTCACCACAACCCGGTGACATGGGCCAGTCTATCAAAAATAAAAAGCTTCATAAAACAGGTCTTTCTTTTTCGAAAATCATGAGGCAGAGTCTGCAGGTTGCTCCCAAAAGCTGGTCTTCGCAGAGTTCTGTTGCGTCAAGGTCTGGGGTGCGTTCTGGCCGGGCTGATCCTTAGAGCGGTGGCGGCTGGCCACTTCAGTTTCCTCCAACTCTACGTGGGAGTCTATCTGCTCCACTAGTTCCCTCAGGCTGGTCGTCTCCTCTTCATCGATGGGCCTTTGAGGGTCCTGCGAGCTCTGAACGGGCACCGGGAACGGAATCTGGCCAAGATTTCTCAATGGGGAATCCTCGGGGACTCCCAAAGCCTGCAAAGCAGCCAGCCACCCCTCCTCGAAGCCGAGCTTCCATACATCCCCTATGACGGGTTCTGCTGAGTTCTCGGTGTCAGCAAATCCTTTGTTGTACCATTTACTCTCGCTGGCCTCTAGGACAGCTCTCAGGTCGGCCAGCTCTTTGGTACGCGCACTGTTTATGCTCTCAGCTTCCGCCAGCTTAAGCTCAGTCTCTCCTACCTTAACCTGCAGCTCTGAGTACTTCTTCTCCGCTGTCACCCTCGCCTTCTCTGCCGCTACAGCCTTCTTCTCTGTGGTCAAAACGGCCACGGCTTTTTCCTTGGCATTTATCTCAGCGACATCCTTGAGGGCTTTCTCCCAACCAGCATCCTCGGTAAGATCATTGACGCGCCTATCAAGTATGTATGCCAGCTGCGCGGCCTGATGAAGTGATAAGAAATGGGTGCCATACCCCCGAAGATAAAAGTTAAAAAAAAAAAAAAAAAAAAAAAAAAACTCACCGCCACAGTGTGCCAATACAGCCTCCTTCCATTGACTCATCCGTGCCCTCCTCGAAAGCGCGCACGTCCTCGGGCAGCAAGAGGCCCCGTGCCAAGCTCTGGGTAACGTGACCACCCGCCCCTTTTTGCCAGACGTGCACACTTGCATCTGAGAGAAGAAGTTTGCTGCCTAGCATAAACGAGGGCTGCCACGCGGGTACGGCACGGGAGGAAGACGCCACATGCACCCCGATTTGGACCATGGATTCACGGATTACAATGCTACCGGATGGCCGGGAGGGGTGTTGAAAGGCACATCACCCGAGTCGACCACCGTCTGCTCGGCTGTACGCTGCTTTTTCCTTTGCTGACCGGGGGCTGCAGGAGGAGGAGGGGTATGGCCGCGAACCTGCTGCTGTGGCTGCTGTGCGGCAGGTCTGGCTCTGAGGATGAAACGGCTTATCGTTATCGTCTTCCGAGTCACCATCGCCGCTGATTGGTTGTGATCGATTTCTGGGCAGTCGGGAGATTCTACAACTGCTTCTTCGATTTCTAGGGCTGGGTCTCCTTGGTCGATGGGACCTTCCGGCTAAGCAAGGGCTTCTTGCTGAATTTGCTCGTGGGCTCGTTCTCGGAGAGCTCGGGCCACTCGCTCGGTGGACTCGTCTCGTACCGGCTGGAGCTCGTCGGTGCAAATACACCGAGGACCCTGATCATGAGCCTCACCTACTGTAAACTTCGTGGGAGGAAATTAGTGTGCCGAACGTCTATGTAAGACAATAGCGGGCTATCTACCAGCAGGGCTTGGCTGAATGCCTGCCAAGTGGAATACACGGGATCGACACCAGGATTAGGTGGGATGCATGGAGCTGACCTTCCGAATGAACAAAAATTTCAGACCTGAGCACGAAGTTCAGATCCTGCACATGCGTGACTTTAATGTCCGGGACAACAATCTACCATCTGAAATGAAACACACGGATAAGCGTCAGAGTGAGTAAATTGGTCACAACACGATATAGATGTATGTTCATGCATGAAATTAAATAAAAAAAAAAAAAGGGAAGGCCGGTCAGTGATCGGAACGAACCCATTTCGCGCTTGGTAAGGGGGCAAGGAAATTCATCGGCAAACCAGTTGCCGCGCACCCGTACGAACTCCCCGACGGAGTTTCTATTTGAGTCGGGTAGGCAGGAGATCAGCGGTACCCTCATATCTCTTGCTTTCAAATAATAATTCATTTTCTTACTACCACACAAACTATACATGTGGTTTATATCATGCTGATCCAACTGTAAACTGTACATCTAGTTCAACCGACTCATGCAACTCACTACCCGGTAAAAATTGGGAGGAAGTTGGTTGGGGCACAACCCATAATACGTAAGGGTGTTTATTAAAAGAGGGTCTACTGGAAACCTCAACCCACCCTCCAAAACTACCATCAAGGGGAAAAAGGCAGTGTTTTCCCCCCTATAAAGAGGGATGTCACTCTCAGGACAGTACACCACTTCCACATCGCTGAGGATGTCAAAGGCTTGCCTAAAGGTGGCTAAGGCTCGTATGTATCTAGAAGGTAGGAGTATCCCATCCTAAACACTAAAAGAAATATGAACAAAGATGCGGAAGTAAAAAGGAGAGGATAGAGAACTTACTTTGGGCTCTAAGATGAAAAGAGGATCTGGGCTGGAGGATGAGTGCGCGGATGAATGTACGGCAGAGAATGGGTCTCAGAAGAAGAGAGTGTAAAAAGTAGGTGAGTGATTTGAAATGGGCCTTTTATAGAGGTCCTGAGAAGAATTAACGACAGATGATCAGCAATTATGAGGATTAATTGGCAGACTTCACAGGTTCCAATGCCAAACTGGCGTCTGCGCCACCTCAGTTCATGAAGCGTCAGGTAATTATGAGGGGCAAACCAAACGGCCGAATCCAGCGCGCCTTTTTAGGAGCGCATTAATGGAACCGCTGGAGTGCCCAGACAATTGGCGCCTTCAGACCTCCTGAGCGTCACACGCTGTTTGACTCCTTGATTCTCGCCGAGGACCGAGCATGAATCAAGGGGGGGGCTAATGTATGGCACTTGTACCCAGTCCCACTTGGCCATTTATTCTCATAAGAAGATATGGCCCATACACCTATTCTCTCTCTCTGCAAGCCCATCCCGAAACTCTACAGAACACTGGCCCAAGGGTCGCCTCCTGCTTCTGCTCGGTAGATCCTTATTGGGCACTATTGCGGCCAGCAGCCGAGCATAACGTGCAGGGTATGCCTGGCGGTTCCTTTCAGCGCACCTCCACCGAGCATATCTACGGATGGGGGAACCAAGTTCCAAGGCCACGTTCACCGTTTCCCACTCTCACCTAACCACCCACTTATGTTCGATAACACTGGACCGCCCACCGCACTAAATCAGAGAGTAATCATAACCTCACCACTGATTTAGAACTATAAATGTGAGGAGCTTGGGGAGAAGGGGGGGTTGGAAAAGTTTACATCAGAGCAAGAAGATAAGAGAGAGAGAGGGAAGGTAGCAGAAAGGTGGTTAGGGCAATAGAGAAGAGAAAAGTGATCTCATTGAGTCTTCACGCCGAGGATAACCCAGTGTAAGAAACCCAAACCCACCATACAAGTAAGTTGTGAGTCCGAAAGAGCCCAAGCCCATTAGCTCCATTTTCGGTGCACACATAGATTATTTAAGGTTTTTCTGAAACTACCTTGTTATAAACTATGTATTTGGAAGGAAATATATACCTGTGAGCTTTATATGGTTTTAACACTATGCCATGTGTTATTTCCAAGTGATCACCCGATTTGGTTTCCGTAGTCTTTGTGACAACGGAATCAAATCCAAGTTAGTGCCCTTTCACTTTAGATGACGCGTTCTTCCTTGCTGCTCATGAGGGAAAGAGGTTCCTTGATTGTGTGTGGGTGAGGCTACTGCCCATGGGGCCAAGAGACCATATGCAAGAAAAGTCCTATTTGGCGCGCTCTCTGTGCTGCCCATGGGGGGAGAGAAAAACCTTGAGGGTATGGGTGAGGCTGCTATCTATGAGGCCAAGAGTCTGCATGCCAGAAAGGACAATATCATGCCAGTTGTAAATGGGTGGATCCCTTGACTAGTCTATGTGGTAGTGTGGTATATTTGTGATAATTTACCTTATGTTAGATATTCTGGCTTTGGAAATTATATTGTTGGTGCTCACAGATTATAATATATGGCTTCATGGTATAATTTTGAGAAATTTTGTGTTTCATCATTTAATCATTCTTGTTACATTATTATTGAAAATGATCTTGCAGTATTCAGTTAGCAATTTTCCAAACTAAAACAGGTTTTGTAAACTGTTCATTATTATGAAACTTGCATTTCCCCCACCCTCATTAATTATGCTACTTACTGGGGTTTAGCTCATCCCAACCTCCAACAGTTTTTCAGATAAATTAGCTACAAGTCGGGAATGGAGCTTAATTCATTAGTGGTGGTTGGAGTGCTATATTAAATTGGGAGACTTGGGCCATTAATGGTTGATGACTCAATCTTGCAAAGTTCAACGAGATCATAATCAATTCTATTGGAGGTTGGATACTTGAGGTCTATTAGCCTTGGGTGTGGTAGGCCTAGATTTTTTTTTGAGGTTGCATACCTTAGAGAGGATCATGACTTTGTGTTTATTTTATTTGGAACGTTGTTAAGTGTATTTGGAGACACATGATTTGTAGTTTGTATTGCTTGTAACTCTGTTATAGTGCTCTGACTTGTATTGTGGAGAGATCTATATATTTATTTATTTTATCAAATGGAAAAAAAAAAAAAAAAATACTACAATACCTTTTGAAGGTTCGGTCTTTCATGCTTTGGACCCCTTTGGGTTTGGGGCGTAACAATTATATATATATATATATATATATTTTTTTTTTTTTATGAAAAAAGCTCACAATATTTTATTCATAATTGGAATTGGATAGTACATCATGCATGCATGCATGTTCAATACATCCAAGGCATTCCTCAAGCCATACTACAAAATCATCCACGTTAATTGCATGTTGGGCCAGTACGTGGGCCGGGGTATTCCCTAGTCTTTTGTTGTGGGAAAAAGCAAAAGTGCGAAAATCTTAAGCACATTTTAGAATTCCTGTGACTACATTCTGGACCGAAGGAGCAACTATAGTAAGGCCGTGGATAGCATTGCATATCTCCAGTGAGTCACCCTCAAAAGTCACGTCCCCGACCCCTACCTTCATTGCGAAAGTGACCCCTATCTCCATGGCCTTAGCCTCTATTTCCAATGGCCCCAGCGAAGAGTATTGCTTCTTGCTTAGTGTAGCTATCACCTGAATTGCGCCATCCTTTACAACCACTCCCACACCAGATTGCTTCTTTTTAGAAAACACTACTCTGTCAACATTCACCTTATAGCATCCCGCTTGTGGTAGGGCCCACTTTACGACGTGGTTCCTTTTTGCATTAGCCATTAGTCTTTCGTTCGCCAACTGGAATTCCTCAAGCGAACAAAGTAAGCTTCTTGTCACAGCCTGTCCACTCCAAAGCCTACCCCTGTGTCGAATATCATTCCTATCTTTCCATATCCCCCAGCTAATCTTGACCATCCACTCCAATAATCTTGGTCGTGACTCCTCCCACTTTTGTAAGTGCCATATGACATTCATATAGTCCCGCGAAGGATGAATCTCAAACGAAAGGGAGAGCTTGCATGAGTACCACACCTCTTTCACATGGTCATAGAACCAAAATAAGTGGCCTATGGACTCCACCTGCTTCTTGCATACCTCACATGTGTTATCCTTTGTGATATTCCTCCGCCATAAATTTTCCTTTGTTGCTAGGATGTTCTTACACACTTTCCACACAAAGTGCTTTACTTTTTTTGGAACATTCATCTACCATAGTCTTCTCTAGGTCTGTTTCATAGTTGATTGGTTTAACCCTTCCACCGTCTACTTGTCCCCTTAAACCTCCTGTGTGAATATGTACGCACTTTTTACAGTAAATCTTCCATTCTTGTTTTCGACCTATATCACTCTATCCTTTGCCCCGGTGACGCTCAAAGGTATGCTTAGGATTGTATCGGCATCCTGTGGGAGAAAGCATTGATTGACTAGGTCCCTCTTCCATTCCTTGCTATCTTCGTCGATAAGGTCACTAACCCACTGTATTTGCCCCGATGTTCTCTTTGGTGTAATGACCTTGTATGTACTTGGGCTTGGGATCCATTTGTCCTTCCAGACCTTGATCAGTTTACTGTCTCCCACCTACCACCGCATTCCACATCCCACCAGTGGCTAGGCTGCCATGATGCTCCTTCGTGCATATGAAGGCTGACTCCCCATACTGGCTTCCACAAAATCGCAGCTTGGGAAGAGTTTTGCCTTGTAGACCCGGTAAAACAGTGAAGAGGAATTCGTTTGGAGTCGCCACCCCTGTTTAGCCAGCAGAGCAAGGTTAAATAATCGCAAATCCCTAAATCCTATCCTGCTCATCTCCTTTGGCATGCACATTTTCTCCCAACTTAGCCAAGCTAATTTCTTTTCATCCTTTACTTGACCCCACCAGAAATGCCTAACCATTCCGGTCAACTCCTTGCACAAAGTAGTAGGAAGCTTAAAACAGCTCATCGTGTAGGATAGCACTGCCAAGGCTACCGTCGTAATCAATACTTCCTTTCCAGCATTTTACAGTAATTTTTCCTTCCACCCTATATGCTTGTTTGCCATTCTTTGCTTTAACTATGCGAACGTGTTTCATTTAGATTTCCTTACTAGCGACGGCAATCCCATATAGGATTTATGAGGCTTGATGACCTGTGCTCCAAACATGGCTTTTATTGCTTCCTTTGTGTTGTGGTCAGTGTTAGGGCTAAAGAAGAAGGAGGTCTTACTTCTATTGAGTTGTTGACCAGAGGACTCCTCATAGACTTAGAGCACTCCCTGAATCTCCCTATTCTCTGTGGCCATGGCTCTTCTAAATATCAGACTATCATTGGTGAAAAATAGATGGGAGATAGTAGGTCCCCAGGCAGCCACACCTTTGAGAGTCATATTCTGGACAGCCTTGTGCAACGGTGCTAATAGTCCTTCGGCACAAATGAGAAATAGGTAGGGGGATAACGGATCCCTCTGCCCTAGCCCTCGTGTCGGGACAATGTGACCACATGGCTGACCATTAATTCGTACTACATATGTCACTGAAGAGACACACCTCATCACTAGGCTATTCACCTTTCATGAAAACCTAGTTTTACCATGATTTGTTGTATACATCCCCACTCCACACGGTCATATGCCTTGCACATATCTAATTTTAGAGCCATCTCTGCATTTCTACCCTTCTTCTTCTTGTTGATGTGATTCATTAATTCATGAGCCATTAGGACATTGTTTGTGATGAGCCTTTCTAAATTGAAGGCACTCTGATTTTCACATATAATATCCTGCAAGACTAGTTTAAGGCAGTTTGCCACTGCCTTGGAGGTAAGCTTGTAGGCCACGTTGCACAGGCTGATTGGCCTATAATCCGTCACTCTCTCTAGGTTTTTCATTTTAGGGATAAGGACGATGCGCGTTTCATGAAACTTAGGGGGAGCTACACCATTGTTAAGAAAGTCTAACACAGTTTTTATAACAATAGAATTCACATTAGACCAAAAGTGCTGGTAAAAAATGGGAGGCATACCATCCGGGCCTAGTGCCTTTAGCGGGTGCATTTGCTTCAAACCCTTTTCTACGTCATGAGCATGAAAATCCTGCAGGGGTAAGATATTCATTCTATCTGTCACCTTAACCTAAATGGCCTCAATCAGCTCTGTACTGACATTAACCTGGGATGACTTGAAAAACTGTGTGAAATATTCCACAAAAGTTTTGCCCATTATTTCCGCATCCTCGTGCCAAACATTACTTGAATCCTTAATCCTGGTAATAAGGTTGCGTTGGTGTCTATTAGAAGCCTTGGTATGAAAAAATGATGTGTTGCGGTCCTCAGCCTGCAACCAACTATTTCTTGATCTTTGTTGCTACATGTCCTCCTCCATCAGGAGCATTCTATTCAGCTCCAACTTTGTTTCATGGATTTCCTCCATAACGTTACTGCTACTTTTCAAGCCTTCCAAACCTTGAAGCTTTTTTTGAAGCCTTGCTATTTTTTGACCCACCTGGCCAAAATTATTCCTGTTCCATGCTGTTAGAGACTATCTACACTCTTCCATGCATTAAGAAAACGGGTGTTGGCTCCCTATATTCAGTGCCCTGTCCCATGCTTCAAACACTACCTCCTTGCACCCTTCATCCCTCAACCACATGGACTCAAACTTGAATAGTTTCTTCCGTCGAGTTCTCCGTTGTTTGCCACGGTGAGCCTTCAAAACCAACATATAATGATCTAATGTGGACGCTGCTATATGATGTAAGCTCACGTTTGGGAACATAACAGACTAGTTTATGGACACCAAGGCTCTGTCCAGTTTCTCTCTAACCCATCCTCGGACACCCAGTCTCTTGCTCCAGGTGAAATCTGATCCTGTGTAACCTATATCTCTCAAGTTGCATCGGTTGACCACTTCACTGAAGTTCTTCATCTACCACTTTGGATGCATATTACCGCCGCCTTCCTTCTCCTTCCCATGCATTATCTCATTAAAATCTCCCATACAGATCCATGGTAGGTCACTCCTTATACTTAGCTCTTCTAATAGTCTCCAAGACTCCTCTCGTTTATTCATTTCAGAGTTGCCATAGAAACTAGTAAATCTCCATTGTTTATTACTCTATTCTTTAGTAATAATTGCATCAATATGGCAGGGTGAACAGATTTGGACATCCACTTTCATAGAACTTTTCCATAGAAATGCTAAACCCCCTCCATGCCGAACACTAGGAACTACTACACCTTGTTGCTGCTCTAGTTTGCACTTAATACATGCCATTTTAGACACTACAAACTTGGTTTCCATAAGAAAAACCAAGGTGGGATCTTCCTCCAAAACAAGCTTCTAGAGTGCTTTCACTGTACAAGGGTTCCCAAGCCCCCGATAGTTCCAACATATAGCACTCATTGCTCTTGGTGTGGCTGGTCTGCAGCCAACGCTGATCCAAGGTGTTTTGCCATGATTTTCCCCAAAGCCATGACTTCTCCTTCTAATTTCTGTTTCTTTCCATTTTCCTCATCAGCTGAAATATCCTCCAAAGGTATTCTTTTCTTCCTTTTTACTCCTACGTCGCTTGCTTCCACTTCCATTGATGTATCCTCCTTTATTTTCTCCCTATGCAATTTGCCCCGAGTCCACACGTCCCTATTTTCCTTCCCTACATAGTTACATCTTACTTTAATATTTGGGGAAATTGCACATTACCCACCTATGGTTTGGCCCGTTTTAATAGTGCTTACCTGTGGTTTAAAGGTTGTCACTTAACCCACCTGAGCTTTAATCTGTTAGCAGTCGTTACCCACCTCTCCCTTTCCACTGTTAAAAATAGGGGTAAATGTATCTTTTTCATTATATTTTATGTCTCTCTCCTTCTTCTTCTTCACATAAAAAAAATTAAAAAAAAAAAAAACCCCCAATTATCCTAAAATCTTCTAGATTAAAATTTTACAAATCTCATATCCCATCTCCAACAAAAGAAATAGAGAAACAAGTCAACAACTATAGATAACGTACAAAATGGATTCGTAAGCAAGGTAAGTGGAGTTAATGTTATCGTAAATCATCTTCATCTTCCTCTTCATGTTCTTCTTTTTCCTAAGGTTAGGGCTATGATTACAACGTGAAAGGGCTTGAGTAGGATTCCATTTCCACTAAAGAAGTAAAAACACAAAACCCAATTTCATTTGGAGGAGATATGGTTGAAAGAGTTGAAGAAATTGAAGTTCGTTTGAATTTTCTGGGTTTAATGGATTTGTGGGTTTAAATTTTTTTGGGTTGGTTTGAATTTCTTTTTGGTTTGATGATTTTTGAATTTGCATCAATGAGAAAGTCTAGGCCTAGTAATTTCTTTTCGGGTTATTTTTAATACCCAGGTGTTTGGATTTCTTTGATAGGAAAGCCTAGGCCAAGAAATCTGGGGTTGGGGCCATCTAATTATTTTATTTATAATTTTTAAATTGCAACAAAAAACTCTAGGTCTCTGGAAATTTTAAGAGAGCACAAATTGAAGTTTCAAATAATGGGCCATCATGTAACCAAGAGGCTCTCAATATCTTTGTGGGTCTTCATCATATGAGTTTAATTGTTGATGGGTTGACCATGTCATGTGTGTTGAAGATCTGTGGATGTTTGTTTGATCAAAACGTGAGCAGGCAGGTGCATTGTCAATGTATAAAATCTGGGTTTGTGAATGGTGTTAGTGTTGGGATTGCTCTTGTTGATATGTACATGAAAACTAAGAATGTTGGAGATGGGAGGAGAGTTTTTGATGAGATGGGTGAGAGAAATGTGGTGTCTTGGACTTCATTGCTCTCCTGTTATGCATGGAACGGGTTGAACGGTTTGGCCTTAGAATTTTTTTTTTTAAAGGTGTTTGATCCGATTTCTTTTATGTTTTTGAGTTAAAATGTGTTTTTCTAATGGCGGTAATGGCTGCTAACAAATTAAAGCTCATGTGGGTTAAGTGACAAATTTTAAACCACAGGTAAGCACTATTAAATCGGGCCAAATCATAGGTGGGTTAAGTGTAATTTCCCCTAAATATTTTTCTAAGAGGGCCCCTTCGACTTATTGTTCTTATTACCCCTTTGAGGCATTGGGGTGTGTTGGCCTATGATAGAATTGCAACCCATTGTTTCATGGGCCATGGTCTTATTGCCATTTTGAGAAATAAAAGTAGTCACACCTAAAAGCCCATATTTCAGGCCAACTCCTCTTCCAAACCAGTCCAAATTTCAACCCCCTTATCCCACTTTTCACTCCCTTCGCTGATCCTTGAGCTTTGCGCTAGGTTTTGCAGATCAATCGAAAAGGCTGGCACGCTTTCTGCACTTGACGGCTTCTTTGAAAAAACCGCCTCGCCCATGATGGCCTCATCTATCTCTCTGAGTTGCTTTTCAAAAGCTGAAGATTGCAAGTTTTCCGAGATGTGACATATTTGGTGCAGCATTAATGGGTCTGAGACAGCCACATCGCTCACCACGAGCTATCTTGGGCTCTATGCCCCGGTCAGTCCTTGTCATCATAACCATCTTGCATGCCGAGCTCCCTCTTTGCCTAAGCTCTCTACCTGTCCTTGTGTTTTCCTCCCACCCCATTCTCCTTTTGCAACGACTAGTTGTGGCTTCTGTAACCGTTCCGGGGTAGGACATAACCAAGGGCCGTATTGTTTCTCTTCCACCCTGAGAGTTTCATCACTTAGAATCCACTGCATGCAGTCACGCTTGTCGTGTTCTACCATCCCACACCAGTAGCAAAAAATCGGCAGACGTTCGTATTTAAAATCCACCCATGTCGGCGACGTCCCGCCGAGTCGGACTAACCTTCCTCGACATAATGGTGTGGACACATCCATTGACACTCTAATGCGCATATGACCTCCCAAGCAGGACCCTTTGTCGTCCATGTCCACCTTTTCCACCTTCCCTAAAGATCCACCGATCAATATTCCGACATCCTTTGTCTAGCACATGGTAGGAAGACCATGGATTTGAACCCAGAAAGATGCTCTGTCAAACTTCACCTTTGTCACCTCTTCCCTTCCCTTAAGTTTATGGAGAATCAATAGCTATTTGTCGAATGACCACGGACCTAGCGAAAGCACCTTATCTAGATCCTCCTTTATACCGAACTGGAAGAGAACCTTGTTTTCACCCATATCATACACCTCGAAGTTTTCCTCAATTCTCCAAACCATCTTCAACACCCTCGCCACTGATTCCAAGTTCTCCCGTCTCTTCGTGCAAAATTTCCCAGCCAGGACATGACCGTGCTCCCTCACTATCGGTGCCAGGTCCACCTTATTCCCTTCTCTTTCTGATAACTTTAAGCCCGCACATTGGTTCATGATCTCTTCCATATGGACTGGAGTTGTGATAGAGACCAAAACTATGTGAATGAGTTCTATAGCCTAAGCGGAGAGAATATGTTTGCCCAAAAGGCAAGCCCAAATTTCACCTTTAGGTCCTTGAAGAGAACCTAGAGAGAAAAAAAGTCTCACACAAAAATAACCTTTCAATTTTGTGGAAAATGAGGGAGATGATATTAAAGATTAGGAAAAGGGAAACCAACATTGATACCATGTTTGCCATTTGGGTGAAATATACAAGGCTTATAAGTTGTGTTAGGTGTAGATATGGTTGAGAGTTTACATGTATTTATGTAGGCAGTGCATTAAATCTCGAAAGAGGAATATAAGGTAGAATAGTGAAAAGAGGAGAGAAAATCCAGTAACAAATTTAGAGAATTTTGGGGCCTACAAAAGTAGGAGAGAGAATTAGGTAGGGAGATGATATTAAAGATTAGGAAAAGAGAAACCAACATATAGTGAAATGCATGGTTTTCAAATTTAGAGCATTCAAAGAACCCGTAAAGGGAGAAGTTTAAATTTTTAAAGGTTTAATTGAGGTTGAATCGAGATGATGTCATAACTAATTTAGTAATTAATTAAAATAAAAATAAAAATAAAGGTCTAAATTTTTAAATATTAGAAAAATTGATTAAAATATCTTTAAAAATTGAAACAAACTTTCAAATAAAAGATTATTACTTATTCTCATTATACCTAAATTATATAAATTAATGAATTACCTATAATGTTTTTTTAAAAATTCAAATAATCATTTGAAAGTAAAATCTCAAATATGGACTTTTAGTAAATAAAGTAGCACGTTGGGGTGTTTGAGTACTATTTGCATTTTTCAAAATAAGAACATGGGAAGAAGGTTCATTTTCAATTTTAATCTCATTATTCCATTTTAACTCTCACCTAACCACCCACGTAATTTTTTATTTGCATTTATTACTTTCCTTGTGATGCTTTATTTCTTACACAAGGCATCTGTGTAGTACTCCTGCTTCCCTCTCCTTCCTCCTCCCTCCTCAAGAGGTCTTAATGTTATAGGAAACTCTTTCCCCTGTTCCCACCTACATATATGGGATATTTTAATAAGTGAACATCTTTGGAGTCAAAGAATAGAAGTCAAAATATCAAATGAAAATAGATCGGTTTTTTTTTTTTCATTCCCAAGGAAGTACATATTTGTTGGGGAGATAAACACCTTGGGGAGCTTCCTTGAGTAATTAATATAACATATAGAAACACACTTTAACCCAAAAGGCCTAAACCCAATGGGTATATGCTCAATTATGTTATATTAACCACTCATTCTTCTTATCTTTATTCAATGTGGGACTTCACTCACACGTGTAACCCAACAATCTCCCCCTCACGTGTGAGTCTTTGCCACTCTGTGGGCTTCAAGACTTCTCTGTGGGCCTTGAATAAGTCTTACTCGCTCCCCCTTGCCTAATGGACTTTTCACTTCATTAGCGCGTCATCCATGGATCTCTCGTACGTCATCCATGGGAACCACGTGTTAACCCTGCATGCACATCCATGGGAACCCCGCACGTTCATGTCCATGGGAACCTCGCACCATACCATTATTTAGCACCACGTGAGTCTCTGCCTCTGTGTCAACCCTGCACGCACATCCATGGGAACTCCGCACATCCATGTCCATGGGAATCTCACATCACACCATTATTTAGCACCATTAGCAATATTCATTTGTTGGGCTTTTTTTCTTTTTTCTTCTCCGGGATTTTTGTGTGTGGGCCGTCTAGGCTTTCTCTGTCCTCGTTGGGTAGGGACCATGAACACCTCACCACCTTCGCTGCACACCACCATAAGCTCTGATACCACTTGTTGGGGAGATAAACACCTTGGGGAGCTTCCTTGAGTAATTAATATAACATATAGAAACATACTTTAACTCAAAAGGCCTAAGCCCAATGGGTATATGCTCAATTATGTTATATTAATCACTCATTCTTCTTATCTTTATTCAATGTGGGACTTCACTCACACGTGTAACCCAACAATATTTTTCCAGAATCTTCTTCTGTAAGGGAACAAAACAATTGTCATAGATCATAAGCTTTTTATTATTAAAATTGGTAAAAGATTATCTAACATTTTCCCAACCTATTCCTCTTCTTATCATTTGTGAACCCGGTGGACTCCTGCCATATATGTAGATAAGTTTTTTTTTTTTATTAATAATTTTTTTAATGTTTTATAAATATGATTATAGATAGAAACTTTTGGAAACTTTATCCATGTGCTAACACGGAGGACTTGGAGTTGAAATTTCATAGCCCAAACGTTGGGTGAAGTTGCGTAAGTTTGTATCTCTTAGTGTCTTATATGCAACTTCTATTCTAGATAGAAATTGAGGAAGCTTACCTCGTGCTAATATGGAGGAATCGAAAATTTGATGATACCAACATAGAAGTTCATCTAGCAACTTGAAATTCAAATACGTACAATCTGATGCAATCTGTGATGGTGAATTTGAAATTATGAGTTGTTTAGAGTAACCTACAGGTGGATAACAAGTCTTCGAAATAGCACTAAAGGCTGTTATTTCATTCAATTGCAAAAATTGTTTACAATGAGAACCAACCTGCTTCTTAAACAACCCATTTAGTATTTACACTATAAACAACTGGATTGGCGCGAATTTTGACTAAATTTAAACCGATCAGCTAATACAGTTGGACTCAAATTTGAATCAGTTGGACTATAATAAGTCAAGCTCCTAGATTAGCCTGTACTAAACTGCTGCTTCAACTTAAGGCATGCTGCTAAATTAGTTTGTACCTTCAACTTTAGACTAGTTAATTGCTCGTTTCTAGATTATTAGCTTGTACTAAACTGCTGCTTCAACTTAAGACTTGTACCAAACTACTGCTTCAACTTAAGACTAGTTGGCCGCTGGATTAGCTTGTACTAAACTGCTGCCTCAACTTAAGACTAGTTGGCTGCTGGATTAGCTTCTACTAAACCGCTGCTTCAACTTAAGACTAGTCGGCTAGTTGCCTTGTACCAAGGCTACCCATACATGGGTGTTGTAAAGTCAAAGAAATCTAATGATAAGATAATCCATATGACTTAATTTTCAAGGGCATCCACACAATGCATAAATATATAAACTGATATATCATACTTCATTTACAAATGAGCCCCCTCTCTCTTTTTATATATAGCATTTTAGTCGACAAAATGTGCAATACAAATTGCAGAAACTTAGCTTTATTGGTGTGAAGGCATTATTACTCTTATTTTGTTACACCTAATTTTTTATGATTTTCAAGTTAGGGTGTTTGGCATTTTTATTAGGATGGTCAAAATAGGTTGATTTACTTCTTTCTTTCTTTTTACCTTAGTATATATATACATTTTTTTTTTTATCAAGGTGGTCTTGTGACCACTTTGAATTAAATGTGGAGTCAGCCCTGATACTAAGTGGTTTCATTTTCAAGAGATATGATGTATGTGAGAAGGGGTAATAAGGTATTGGTAGATAATAAAAAAGAACAACAGTGTAAAGTCCTAAAGTATAGTGTACGTGTTAGTTTGATTTGGACAAAATTTATTAGGTTCAAGATTCTCTAGATTTTCTAAGGTATTCTACCATGTATAGTTCTTTAAATCTCCACCCGTCCATTTACTATAAAGGTCAAGATTATGCCACCTCAACAATCTACTAACTTAACTATAAATTAATGCTTCTAAACAAACAAACACCCGCGCTAAACCAAAATAATTCACAATCTAAAGAAAAAAAATAAATAACTGAAAATTTTGACATGACCTATGAATACGACACAAAGTAAACAGGTTATGAGTTGAGGTTTAATGGATTTGTGTCATATTTGACTTAACAAGACTAACTCATTTAGTAAACATGTAGTGTTCGTGTCCAACCTACGGAACCAATGTACCCATTTAATTAAATGTTATTTTACAAATATAACTTTTAAAACCCTAGGTATATATATAAACTTATTAGTTGTTGTGGTTTCTTTTATTTGGCATATTGTGATTGGTTATTGGTGATATTGAGATATGTTTTTAGTTTTGAATGATTATGTTTGTTTTTTCATAGTTTAGATCAATTGAGTTAATACCAAAAAAAAAAAAAAAAAAAAGGTTCGATAAAATCCAATAAATGGGTCAAATTTCACCACTCAAACTCATTACCCAATTCTCATATTTCTAACTCAAAATTTTCCCATAACTCTACTTGCAATGTATTTGGATGGAAATTATTAGTGGGCATTTCAATCCAAAAACTCAACTTTAAGTAAAGTTGTGGGACCCACAAAAATTATTTCAGCAAAATGCACAGAACGGCTACTGTGAGTAGCCGCGTAGACACTCTCTCTCCACTTCATATCCCATTCACATCTTCATCTCTTTAAACAAAGCTAATATAAAATTTCACTTTCCTATCTTTCTTCGCCCCCTCTCTTCTCCTCCTCTCACTTTGCCTCTGTCTCTCCTCGTCCTCCAATCATTGTTGAATAACTTGAATCTATTAGCCAGCAGTGCATTCATTACCCACGGCTTGAGATTATCTTTCAGAAGAGAGACCCACAACTTCACAACAAAAACGGAAACCCAAGAGCTTTCACCGAAGAAAATGAGTTGCAAGGCCAAAATATGTAGAAGAAGAAGAGGGAGATTTTCACTACACCGAATGCAAGAGATTTCAGAGAACTTCAACTCACCTTTTCAGAAATATAAAACAATGGAAAACAAAAGAAATATTAAGGCTTCGTTTGGGAGTTCACAAGGGAATGGAATTGAATGATCATAAGGGAATGGAATGGAATGGAATGTATTTAAGTAAGAGAAAAGAATGGAAAAAAAATGGAATGGAATAGAATTAAGTAACCTTGATTGGATATTTTAAAATAAAGGAATGGAAATGAATGAAAATGAATGGAATGTAAGTAATTTTGTTTAGGAGTAACATGGAGGGAATGGAATGGAATGGAATCATTTTATGACAATATTACAATTAAACCCTTATTTTAAAATAAATGGTTGAATATATAGGAGTATTTTGGGACTTTTAGTAAAAAATTCATTAAATCTAATTTCATTCTCTCCCATTCCTTCCAATTTCGGGGAGAATGAAAATTTGAGGTTTTAAGGAAATAGAGATGAATAAGTGTTCCCTCCTACCCATTTTATTCCCTTCCACTTAAACTCCAAAACAAGGAAATGGACTTTCCATTCCCTCCATTAAAACTCCCAAATAAGGGAATGAACTTTCTATTCCCTTAATTAAAACTCTCAAACAAGGGAATTGAAGAATATTCTAAAATTATTATTTTCATTCAATTCAATTCCATTCCATTCTCTCATCGCAAACGAAGTCTAAGGGAAAGTGAAAGTCTAAGAAAAGTAAGGGAAAAAAACAAAAGCTGGTATTTGAACAATGTTCTAACCGTCGGTGTGCATTATTGCTCTGCAATTAATGGTGACAATACATATAGGTGAGATCTATTTAGTTGAGCAAAATTACAAATTTGTCATTGTAACTTTATTTCCATAATCTGGAAAAGGAAAAGATGATCTCATTTTTAATTACTCTAACTCATTTTTTTTGAGTTATGAATGATGGAAACTTAGGGAGAAAAAAATCAAGTCAAACAGCTAGAATTGATGTGGGTTCCATGAAAAGTGAGTTATGGGCTATGGAAATTGAGTAATGAGTGATAAAAATAACTCAAACCAAACATGGCCTTACTCAAAGAGAAATTATAATTAAGACTAATACAAGTCATGTTTTGAGAACCACACTCGTATTAGTCTTCACTATAAATAAATTATTTTTTTGCTTATTTGTTGAAAGTTGCTAAAAGTATAGTCATACTTTAAAAAATATGAGGATTTACTAAATGATTTACATAAGCAAACAAACTAATAAGGTAGCCAAAAAATTTAATTCCAATGCAAAACTCTCAAAAAATTTAAACAACTATAAATCAAAAATCTCTTTTGATGGGGGAAAGAAAAATCTATTACAATTCAAGGATTAATTTTTGCACAAGGATTGATTCTCGCTCATCCAGTACTGTTTCACCTTCCAAACAATCCTAGCAGTGAATTCAAACGAAATCCTCATCTCATTCTCATGAACACACCGGTTGGGAAGTCTAGAGAGACATGAATGGAGATAATACCAGTGGGTCGCGATGGGTCAAAACATGATCTCTCTCTCACTTCAAGTTCAAACTCAGGTGTTCGACAAGCTAGATATTTATGGCCACATTTTGTATTAAAAATTAGCTTATCTTATAAAGGTAAAAGATTAGCGCACAATGGCAATGACAGTGGAACTTGATTTATTCTCTGCTCATCTATTGAAATGAAATTCATAACAGTCATAAAATATAAAACCAAAAATTCGAAATTTTGTGTCAGAATAAAATTTAGAATTAAATATATGGAATCTTCCCAATTTTTTTTTTTTTTTTTTTCCATAGGAGCACCAAAACAAGTTAAAATGATAGTGAAATTAATTAGACTCTATATTAGTTTAAATTTCAAAAATGTAAAAAACTTAGGCAAAAAGAGAAAAGGAACATGAAAATATGCCATTTGTGAACTGTTCTATGTGGGGTGATAAACAATTTGGAAAGATTTCAATTGTGTAGTTTTTTTTTTTCTTTTAATTTTGAAAAAGAGATTATGTTTATGAGTTTAGACCCAACTATATTATATTAACCAGTAACTATTATCATTATTATAAAAAGAAGAATAGGAAATATCTCATCTACCGTAAAAAAATAAATAAATAAATAAAAACAAAGGAAACTATTTATAAAAATGAAATTAAAAAAAGGAGATTTCGTACAACAATGACCAGAAGAAAATCATGCACTCTTCATTATGTTGCAACGGGAGGGATGTGATCTAAAATTCTAGAGTCACATGCAAAGCAAGAGACTGGGGGAACAGAAAACCAGTCTCAGGGGAAAGATTAAAATGACTCTCAAGACTAGCTTTTGTAGTTTTTAAAAATTCTTTTTTCCTTGATTAAAAAACTAGAAACGCAAATATGTGCCCCAACCATCCTTACCATGATGAGGTAGTTCTCAATGTGCACTCGAATTCAGGGAGGACCTAGCTTCTTCAGCTTACCTTGATAGGTATAGACCAGCCCAAACAGATTTACGTATCATTTAGAAGGGCCACGTTTAGTACAACCTCACACAAACCCTTACTTGCCAACAATTGTAGCTTCTGCTTTTCTGATGTGCAGTAAATACAACTTTTGAATTGGCATAGTATATAAAAAAATGCTAGAGAGTTTTGAATCTTTTGATTATGCTATTGGAACATGAAGCATATTGAATTACAAGTTCTTAGGGGACAAGAACAGGACAGCCTCCGTGATCAAAAAGACAGAACACTTCAACATGACAAGAACTTACACAGCTCAGAATGCATACCCAAGCTTTAATAGGGAATGCCAAATCTCTTTACTTTGCATAACTTCAATCAAATACAAAAGAATCACACTTTTGAAATAATAGGTGGTAAAGGCTTTAGCTTCTCCAACAACTTCTCTGCCTCGAGAAACCCAAGTGATCCCACAGACAAGAATTTTACACATTTCCATCTGTTCAACCTCTTAGAGAATTAGATTGTATCTTTGCAACTTCCATAGTTCCACGAACAATATTAAAAGATGAAAAACAATATATTACATTAGAAGTTTCAGGCATATAAGGACTAAGAAGCACCAGATAACTAACCTGGGCGTGTATGGTAGCGCCAGACAGTGAAGGTGTAGATGGTTAACAGAGTTCAGTGGAGGCTGGTGAAATCCAAATCTGCCAAGCGAAGAGAGAGAATTGTACCAATTAAAAAGCTTATATGCAAATTTAGGACTATAAAACAAGTTGAGCTGCTTGATTTGATATTGATTTTGTAAAGGCCTAATCAAGCAGCCTCCAGCTAAGCTTTATGCAATATTGAGCAAACTTTTCATCAGCTCAACTCTTTACTCTTTACAATCAAAAATTTCAAGCTACTCAAGCTCCAGTGGATACAGGCTTATTCACAAAAGGCTTGCTCAACACCACTGAGCAGAACTTGAGCAGTGCAATACTCCACTGAACAAATTTCATTTTACAGCATAATGGAGTGAAAACAAACTCAGGTTACCACTGACCTACTTGTTTCTAAATTAAGGCTACAAGCTTGCTTTTATACAAAACCATTGAACTATTGTGTATAGTTAATCATATAAGAATTACAGGAAAATTTTCTAATCAATAACATCTTTTCTCAACACCACCCCCACCACCCCCCCACAACCCCCCCCCCCCCCAAAAAAAAAAAAAAAAAAACTAACTTTGATTGGTACTTACACACACCCACTGGGTTTTGAACCAACAACCTTACTCTCCATCACTTTTATGTGGAGAGGAGGTGTCATTTTGAACTAGAGTCAAATTACAAAATGATTATAAAAAAACTCAAATTACGCCAAAAGTCTTGTAGCACAACTAGTTGACACCTCTTGATGTTTTCCACGAAAACATCCAAGGTTCAAATCCCCCTCCCCTGTTGTAACTATCAAATTATAAAAAATAAAAAAATCAAATTACATAAAATGAAGGGATTGGTTGATTAATTCAGCTCAAATCACAAGCAAATAAATGGTCATCTGCATTTTCACCTGCCAGTATTTACATTGAAACATTAATTATCATATCTGCTCAGCTTTTCTTTTTTTAGATAAGCATATCTATGAAGCCAAAATTTTAGTGGAACAAAAAAGAAATAAATAGAAGAACCAATGAAGCACAAACTGCAAAAATTTTAAAAGCTCTTTCTCCCTAATTCTAAAATCTCTGTTCACAAAAATAGCATCACAAAATCTCAAACACATGTATACAGGAGGCAATACCTGTACTGTGTGCACTGAGGTGCATCTCGACGTAATAGCATTTGCCCCACTTCCAACATGTGACTCACTGGAGAAAATAGCAAATCAAAGATTAGACTATGAAAAAGAACGAAGACTTAAAAAGGATCACACACCAGTTCAAACTATTAAACAAAAGGATATACATTTGCTTTACCTAAGGAGTAGTCTTCAGTTCTCCTTTCGAGATTTTTTACTGTTGGAATGTGCTCCAAAGGAATCACCAAGTAATGCCTGTAAATTTGTCATCCAATTCAGAGCGATCACATGGTTGAACTAAAAATAAAAAATAAAAACATAAAACAAGTCCCCAGCATGGTTGGCAGTAAGACTAACAGGTGCCAAATCCTAATTTGGTATCGATTTAGTACACTATGCTTATTAGTGCAAATGTGGGAGATGAATCTGCTAGTGTTTTAAGAGTATGGTAAAACCAATTACAAAATAAGCATAATATTTACTTATATGAAGCCCTAAAATATTGAAAAGGTGCCTCATGAAGAAAGACCCATGACAAGCAGATAAAGGTAGCAGAAATTTTGCAGGTTGTCCAAATAACATATATCCAACCTTTGTCCAATGTAAGAGCATTCGCATCAGTTTGGCTAAAAAATTTTATCTATTTTACACTAAAAACCTACTTTTCTATTTTACATACCCACTTCTCAAAATCCTCCACATCAGTCCATCTACACTCTATTTTGTTTAAATAATCAATTTTCTCAAATTTTTTATTATTTCTCTCAACTAGCCTTTACATACGCTCTCTCTCTCTCTCTCTCTCCATTTTTCCTGATTTGTTGCTCTCTCTCTATACCCATCTCTCTACCCATCTCTATACCCATTTCTGAACACAGATCACCTCTCCCTCTCGGTCCTCTCCACACCATCTCGGTCAAATCTCCATAGACACCACCATCTCAAACCCCTCACTTTCTCTCGCTTCTTCTCTTCCACGCTCATTGAGAATAAACATCAAACACCTTCACTGCAAAACCAGCAAGACCCATACTCACTCCTCAAACAAGACCCAATCTCCACTCCCTCTCAGTCAGATCTTCTCTACCTGTGAACGACCCTTAAGCCGCCTCAAGCATCATCTCTGCCACAAGCCGCCTCAAAACCCATTCATGTTGACCCACAAGCACCGATCGTTCCAGTCAAGCAACGATCTGTCTATCTATTGGTTTGTCAATGTGGGTTTGCTTGTGTGTGGGTGTGTTTGTGTATATCTGTGTTGATTTGTTTGTGCGGATGTGTTTGTGTGCGGGTGTGTTTGTGTGTATCTGAGGAAGAAGAAGATGAGGAGAGGAGAAGTCACCGAGTTCGTTGTGCACGGAGAAGAGAGAGAGAAAAAAGGTGCGAACGTGAAATTAATAAAATAATAAGATACACATCTACAGTAACCGTGCATATATGCACGGTTATTGTAGCAAATGTGTAAATATACACAGTTTTAGAAAGACTGATGTTGAAGATTTTTGGGGCAACATGTGTAAAATTGGTTTGTTTTTGCATTTGCAAAGTTTTACATCCACTAATGTGGATGCTCTAAGCTCGCTAACAAAAACCAAAATAGATGTACATGTAAAATTTTCTCAGTCATCTTCAGGTTGCCTCAAGTTCAAGATTTTACTAGCTGTTTTCTTCACCCTATCTGACATCATTTTTCAATAAAATTATTGAAAACAAAAACAGTTACCATTCGTGCATGTTTATTTGCTTGCTTGGATCAACGGCCACTAACCAAAAACTAGTAACGGCAGTTGAAATCCAACCATACCAAAAAGCACAGACTGATACATGTTGGCCAGTCATGATCCACAAATGCACCAATTATCAAAAATCATTTCAATTTAACGGGTTTAAGCAATCCTTTTTCATCCTGCTAGAGATACTAGTCTAAATTCAATCTGCATGTACAACTTGTACTATTGCAGTTCTACTGCACATCATAGCTTCTACTACATCCTAGGCTTAGTCTAGAGTTGGTCCCTCTTGGTGTTGGTTGTTAGACAGAACCACACTAATCTTTTTTTTTTCCTTTTTTGATAAGTAATTGCAATTTATTAAAAACCGAAAAAGTGTATACAGGATATATACAAATCAAAGAAGAACAGCAAAGAAAAACAAGAATAAAAAAGGAAATAAACAAAACCAGCCATAATAATAATTGCACAAATTTATAGTTTCTAGAAAGTCCATCAAAGAATACGTGGAGAGAGTGAAGAACTTCAATCCCCATTCATAGAGAGTCTTCAAAACTAAAAACTTGAGATTTGGCACAGTGGACTCTTTTCCTTTCAACCCAAATAGGGATGGAGCTAGTTGTGAACCACAAGTTGTTCCTTTATAATATAAAAATATATATATATATATAATTATAAAATAAATAAATATATATATATATATATAAAGAATATATAGAGTATAACATGTATGCCCAAGAGCTTTTAGATTGAATTCTGCAGAAACTAGAAAGTAGAAACTACGGCTCATAAATGGACAGTTCCTCCTAGAAGCTGCTATAAATTTAATGTGGCTTTGAAATCATTAGTAGGTGGAGGCTGTGTAATCCATGATTGTGGAGGTCATCTAGTTGCAGCTAATGCTGCTCCTATTCCTAAAGCAGGTGATTCACTATGGATGCTTCAGCTATGTTGAAATTTGGGTCTTCGCTCCCTACTGGTGGAATGTTCTATTCCCCAGTTGTTATCCTTGCTGAAATCAGAAATGTGCCCACTAGAAATCAATGAGCTGTTAAAGATCACTCGGGATTTGGCTTCTTCTTTTACAAAATTTCTTTTCATGCAATTCCTAAACAGTGTAAAAAGGCTGCAACTGCGGGGTTTTTTTTTTTTTTTTTGGGTTTCCATATTTTGGCCCCCCAAACATAAGATCCTGCCTCTGTCCCTGACCCCAAATGCACCACATCATACATGCCGGGGTCGCCCCCACTGTCCCATATCTATGAGAACCCAGTATACCATTCCAAGATTCCAGCATTGAAACAACAGAGTTTGGCATAACCCAACAAATCCCAGCTAGGCAGAATAGAAAAGCCCACAGATCAGAGGCAATTGGGCAATGCAGCAACAAGTGACTAACACTTTCCCCAGCTGATCTACACAAACAACAACAATCCGCTATAACAATAGCAAATTCTATTTCTCTTTCTTCTCTCTCACTTTTCTAAATCTTACATAGCTTAAATCTCTTCTAATTATTCCTAATTTGTTCCAAAGCCACTCTCCCACCCACCCCCTTAATCCAATTCCACAATTACCTCGAAATTTTAGAAATCCAACACACACACACACAGAGCATTACCATAATACTCAAATAACCACAATATCTAACAGGGATCCCCATATTTCATATTCAAATAAAAGCGCATAAATATTATAATCTAGGAATTAACGGTAATTAGAGAGTTGTAAAAGAGAAAAATGGATAATGAAAACCTGACAGCAGAAGGGTTGATGTCTTGAAAGGCAATCACCTTCTCATCCTGCACAAATCCCCACACCCAAATCAGAAAATAAAAACAAAAGAAAAGGGTTTTAGAGAAATGAAATGATTACGGTGTGGAGGAGAGTGGCGGAGGTGGATTTGTTGGCGATCTGGCAAAAGATACACGCTGCTCCTGCTCCCGCCATTTTTTTTTATGTTTTTTGGGGCACTACTGCGACGGGACTTCTAGTTTTAGTTTTCATCAGACTTTTTATTTAGTCACTGGCCATTTATAGAAAAATGTATGCAAAAAAGTTGGGGAAGGAAAAGAAAGGAATTTCAAAATTGCGATTCGCGAATCGATTTTTATTTTTTATTTTTTTAGGTCTTATTGAGCAAGTCGTGGCTATTGTTGGAGAACTTTGCCGGTAAGTTTTGCACCACACCAACTTTCACAACTTTATCATGTGGCGACTTGTGAGCGGTAAAAATAAATGATGAATATATGATTTCACCACTTACAAGTCATCACATGGCAAAGTTGTGATGAAATTGTGAAAATTGGTGTGGCTCTAGACTTACTCAACTTTTGTAAAAGTTGAATGCTCCAATGAGATGTCACTTGTGATGTAACGAAAATGATGCCATAAAATAAGTGACACTAGGCTGTTCACAATCGGTTTATTAGTTTTTTTTTTTTCTTTTTTTTAAAGAAAAAATCGGTTTGTTAGTTGAGACAATGGAAAGATGGAAAACGTTAGAAGATAGAAAATGCTTTTTTTCCCTCGAAGTGTATTTAATTGGGATGATAGAAAACTGAAGATATGGAAATAAACATTATACTAGCCTCAAGTGCTCATGCGCATGCTTAGAAATTCTTCTATTTTTTAGATAAAAATTAATAATTAGTATCTCATTATAATTTGGGACTACTATATTTTTTTTAATTAAAAAAAAAAAAGCTTAGGGATGTGATGAGTATTATGCATTTGCAATTTTTTTTTTTTTTTTTTTTTTGTGATTGAAAAAATGTAATAATCTCAAGTTATAATGAATGTAAATTATTATCTTTTACAAAAAAATAAAAAAAAATAAATAAATAGAAGAGCTCTCATAGGCGTGCTCAGAGGCTACTAGACTTTTAAGTTTCAACTCATCTAAAATTTTAAAGTTTAGTTAAGGAGTATCCAAGTAAGAGAGATTTCTAAACAATTTTAAAATTTTTATTTTTTTAAAAAATATAAGAAAAGATAAGGATTGGAAGTTAATACTTAAGACTAAGAGTACAACTTGAATTGAGCAATTGAAATGGGAGAATGTATGTGTGGTGGTGGAAGTTTGTATTCGTGTAGAAGTTGAGTATTTTAAATTTTAAATAGTTAAGCTAAATTTTAGGAAAATGAGGTGAATTTTGTATTTTAATTTTACAAATAATTTTTTGAAAATGACTTTTATACCCTCATTTATTTATTAGCTTAGGTAAAAATTTAAGGGTAGTTTAGAGAATTCAAAGAACAAATAACTAATTTTATCCTCTTAATATAGGAAAAATTACACTTTACCACCCTAAACTATACCCAAGATTATACTTTGCACCATAAACTTTTCGAATGCATATTTTGCATCCTAAACCATGAAGTTTGTTACACTTTGCACCCCAAAGTTAAATTTTCTGTTATATTGGATGGAAAACTCAATCACATGGCTAGCACATGACTATTGCTTAAGTAACACCAAGTCAAAAGACCTAAATGCCCTCTTCCAAGTCAAAACTCAAAAGACCGTCCTCACGTCTTTTACACAATCTGGTCTAAGGCAGTCCCTCTCACTCGTGACTTGGTGTTTTGGGCCTCTTGCATGCACATATCAGTGGAGATGGAAGGTGGTATAGTGGCTGGGTCTAATCTAGAGTTTGTTTTGTTTGCAATTCAGATCTAATTTGGGGTTTTGCTTGGGTCCTAATTTAGATCCAGTTTGGGTTTTGGTTGTGTATGATTTAGCCTCTCTCTCTCTCTCTCAGAACAGATCTTGGTGATGGATTAGATGAGATTTGTGTTTGTGATTTTGTATCCCTATGAATTTGTGGTTGTGATATGGTTTTTGGTTGTGAGACAGCAATAGTTTGTGGGTTTTGATTGTGAATCTCATGCCTCAAAATTGGTGGCTATGCAATAGTGTGTGTGGACAAAAACAATGGAAGAGTTTGGAGAGAGAAAGTGGCTTGCTGTTGGGTTGGAAGAGAGGCATTTGGGACTTTGGACTATGTTCCACTTAAGCAAGAGTCACATGCAACACATGTGATTGAGCTTTTGTCCAATATTATAGAAAATTTAACTTTGGGGTGCAAAGTGTAACAAAAGTAATAGGTTAGGATGCAAAATGTGCATTCAAAAAGTTTAGGGTGCAAAGTATAATCTAGGTATAGTTTAGGGTGGTAAAGTATAATTTCCCCCTTAATACACAGAGATATCTAAATAGAGATAGTGTCTGTTAATTTTTAGGAAAAAAGATGTGTCAAAATTTTAAAATTTATTAAACTATTTAACGATAAAAACTTGTGTCTATGTCATTTTGGCAATTAGAAAAAAAATGAAGAGTACGTTTGTGTGGGGGGAGGGGGCGTGGTTTTATTTTTTTATTTTTTTAAAAGAAGAAGTTATATTAGTTATTCTAAAAAAAAAAAAAAGAAGATATATCTGTACTTGACTTACAAACATGAGGGAGAAATGTGAAGATGGGAGAAAAAGGTTTAGTGATCACAACTTGCCACCATTTCATTTTGGCAATTAGAAGGAAAAAAAAAAAGAAGAAGAAGAAGAAGAAGAAGAAGAAGAAATGTACGTTTTTGGGGAAAAAAAAAACAGTTTTATTTTTTTTTTTTAAAGAAATTGTATTAGTGCTTGACTACTAACGTGAGAGAAAAATGTGGAGGTGAAAGAAAACACTGTTTTTTTATTTTTATTTTTTAATTTAGCTAAAATTTAGAGTTTTTAAATTAGTTATTTTGCATATCTAACCCTATTATTTAAGTTTTACAAACAGGTAAGTTTGAGGGTATTTTGGGCATCAAAATTGAGGTTCCAAACAAGAGAAGCCCCTTAAATACTAGTATAGATATAATTTTTGTTTACTCTATTGGGAAAAAAAAAACATAATAAAAAAATGAGAGTTTGAAAAATGTAGCTTGTGTGAATTTATTAAAAAAAGGGTTGGAAAATGACAAAAATGATAATTGATGAGTAGGCGAAAAAAAAAATGGTGTGGAATGTCAATTTGGGGAGAAGGATTGAGATCAAGTGCAATAGCCCTAGTTATTGCACCAATGTAATTCCTTTTTAATTGTTGTGATAAAAACTTAGGAATGTTGCTTTCAGTATTAGCCATTGGATCAAAGAGTTTTAAAAAGTAAAAAAAATTAAAAGCTAGAAGTTAGAAGAGGTAAAAGATGAAAAAGTTGAAACTTTTTGTGAGGGATTTAGGAGGTATTGCACGGTGCAATTGCCCTGACTATTGCACTGGATCCAAATCTTGGGAAAAAAAAACTACCAATTTTCACCCAAGTTTTCTACCTAATTTGGAAAGAAAAAGAAAAAAAAAATTGGTAGGCCTAGGTTCCCCCTCCCCCCCACCCCCCTCCCCCCTTTTTTTTTTTATCTAATATGTCTCTTAAATATAAACATCATTTAATATTGTTTGAATTTTTTCGTGAGCCTCCAAGTCCTCTACATTATTGTCCATCTCTGGCTATTATACATCTACCATTTGCTACCTAAACACTCTCTCATGCATAAGTGCATATAATTATTATTATGCAGTCAATATCAACTTTTGGACATGTGCAAAGGATCTAAGTTCTTTGATGAGAATCAATTTTAATCTACTATTACGACTAACTTTAAATACATTTGATGTCAAATTTCCTTTCATCACGTTGGCTGGAGAGGCTGAAGTCATAATGTAAGAAGCAGCACAACTAGTAACCTGGACATAAATTAGTTTTTTTTTTTACAAATAATATTAAGTGTTGATTGTGCATAGTTGAATAAGTGGAAGGCAGACGCCAAACTGTCCGTATAGATATTAGGATAGATAGGATTTAATAAAAAATTATAAATAATGAGATTCCTTTATTTTGGTTGATGGGAGCTACTCCAATTGACATATTTACGAAGGTCGAACATTCTAATAATCACTTTGATGAAATAACTCTCTCTCTCTCTCTCTCTCTCTCTCTCTCTCTCTCTCTTATCCTTAACCATAACAGTTGCAAAACACACACATTAAGAATTTGTGTGTTTGTTTCTAAAAAAAAAAAAAGTAATTGTCCCACATTACTTAAAAGAGTGTATTGTGAATAGTATAACGTGCACCCTCCCTTAAAAGTTACTTTGGCTTTTGAGTGAAATTGTGGTGTGCCTTTGTATTAAAACCTCTTCCCCTCTCCCTTGTGTGTGTATTTATTTCTCAAAAAAAAAAAAAAAAAACTAGCAAACCCGAAATACCAAATCAAACCCAAACATGATCAAATCACTCACATAGCTTGGTTATCTTTGAAAAAATTTCAAACTCTTAATACAATAAAATACAATGAACAAGAGAATAATAACAATGAGCAAGCATTAAGCTAAAAAAATATGGGGTCAATAATTGACCCAGTAGTTAAGGTGAGTCACATGTATTCTTTTTCGCTATTTTATTTTATTTAAATTTGTTAGAAATTGGGCTGGTTTTGACCCAACCCATAAACCATGGCCCATGGATCGTCCACATGGGTTATCTGATAAGTGAGTTAAAATTTAAACTAATTGATATTGGTATGAGTTATCGATATCAGTAGTGGAGTAATTTAAACTTAACAGACGAGATCTTTTAGGGATCACATATATCTGATAGTAAGTGAATCTCTACTCCTACATCAGTCAGATAAATAAGAGATACAGTGAGTGAACATACATATAGTTTTTGAGTGCTCTCTCAAAATAAGCTTGTAGATACTTGATTTTGCACCCATGATTTAATCAAGGAGAATGACTGAAATAACCATCCGAGTATCCAAAAAAATTATGATTGCATTACAAGCATTAATTTTTTCATTACATATCAGAAAAATGATCTTGAGGTTCTAACGGTCACGAAGTTATGCCCGGTTTCTAAGTCGAACCGTCAGATTGGAAGATATTGCATTATCACGTTTGCACGGTCAGCATGCATTGTGTTTAGGTGGCGTCGACCACGTATGATTAATTTAAATTAATTCTGATTGGCTAAACAATTAAAATTAATAAATAATTTTGTGATTGGTTGATGATTAGTGTCAAAAATAGGATTGCTTGCAAGGGAATAAAGGAGATGGTTGGATAATAATAAAATTATGGATAATCTAGACTTTATCAAGATTTATTTTAGAATATTTATCTACAAGTTAATTGTTACTGAAAAGACCTGAATTATCTAGAAAAGAGTTAAAAATCTCAGAATACGGATTGAAAACATGTTTAAGTGCAAGCCCCGGGTCAAGAAAACCTAAAAAAGGAGTCCAAAATGCACCTGAACACAAAAGTGTGATTGGCATCCAAGAGTGCCATTCGGCACCTATTAAGGCTTTGGCCCAATGATCTTCGAGTGACGATAAAACACATCCTTTTCAACTTTTTAGCAGAAGTACGCATCCTAATTCGTATTCTAATCGTCTTTGCTTATTTTTTAAGCATTCCAACCTCCATAAATAGGGACTGGATCTCCCAATTTGGTAGACTTTTTCACTCTCTCAAATTTCTCATATTTCTGGCCCCCCTTTTGAAATTCTCTCTCTTACGTTAAACAGGTTCTAGAGGCTTTAGTCTTAAGAATCTCTTTTTTGTAAGCAAGAGTTTTTAGGTTTCAAAGACAATTGCATAAATTTCTTTGAACCCTAAAATATCCCTTCAAGAAGAAGAGTGCTCCATGCAAGAGATTGTTTCTTATTAACCCTTTTTCTTATATTTCTATTATTGTGATGATGCATGTTTATAAATTTCTTTCAATTTAGTTGTTTTAAATATTCATATCATGAATTGTTAATTTATTTTGTTGAAATATGTTCTTGATTCTTTTTATTATTGTTATGATCTATTTTTAATTTCAAAATTTTGTATGTTATCTACATCTTTTTTTAAATCAAAAACTGATTTCATCTTCCTTAGATGCAGACCTGAATTTTTCTCAAATCAAAAACTGATTTGCATCTTCTTTAGATGCAGATTTGAATTTTTCTCAAATATAAAAACTAATTTGCACCTTCATTAAATGCAGATCTGAATTTTTTAAACAAAAACTGATTTGTATCTTCCTGAGATATAATCTGAGTTTTTCTTATTTAAAAAACTGATCTATGTTTTCTTTAGATGTAGATCTGATTTTTTTTAACATAGCATATTTTGACATAAAAAAGGGCCATAAGTGGTTTTGTTTGTTTGTTTAGTGCATGTAGCATAGATTTATTTCATGAATAAAGTCATCTTCTTAAAAAAAATCATTTTCTTAATATTGTTTACACATATAAAAACAGATCTTTTTTTTTAATATACAAATCTTTTTTTTTTATATATATATCACAAAACAGATCTGATTTTCTTTCATCAAAAAACCAATTCTTTCAGTTCTCAAAAATAAATTTGATTTTTCTTTCATCAAAAAACCAATTTTTTTTAGTTCTCAAAAACATATCTGATTTTTCTTTCTAAGCCCAATTCAATTTTTTATCACAACACAGATCTGATTTTTTTCAAACAAAGAAGAGGGCATATTCATAAAATAGATTCATGTGAGTCAGTTTTGATTAGTTTTGTTCATGTGTGCAACATATCATTTGTGTCATGCATAAAATGGGTACATTGGTCAAGAGAGTACAGAAGACTAGACTTTATCTAGGCGGAATGGGTGCCTAATACCTTCTCATTCCATAACCTAGCCTCCAAATTTAGTGTCTTTGGATAGGTAGACCTAGGCTTTATCTTTATTATTTTTATTTTGCGTAGATTGTAACTAGAACAAAAAGCCATGTATCTTTGGTAGTTTGTAACTAGGACCCAAAGCCATGTAATATTCAATTTATTAAATGTGTACTTTTTTATTCAATCAATGAGAATAGAACAATTCAGTCGTGTATTTTGTATTTAGTTTTTTTTTCTTATTTTTTTGTATAAAAAATAAGTGACGACTCCACACCACTTACCCAAAAAGAGAGGTGCCCTTAAAAGCACTCAAAGATCTCTCTTTTTTGAGAGGCACTTTTGCGGTCTCTCACAATGGCGACTCCACTGAGGATTTCGATGGCTAAACTTCATATTAGACTTAAGTGACCAAATGTGTACCCTTGTTTTTGCATGGTCTTGCATGATATTGTTGTTTGTTTGTTTATTTATGGTTGTTGAGATGCTGTATGATATTTTGTTATGTGTATTGTTTGTTAAAAGCTTTCCCTAACTGTCATAGTGTGTGTCATCCAAACAACAATATGTATGCACCCCTTTCAACAACATATGTTGGTAGTAACCATGGATCACCGGTCTTCATTAGATTAGGGTACCAAGTGGCGAACTCACCAACCTATAGTTTAAAGTCACTAGATCATTTCCTGTTGACTGTAAAGGACAGACCATGATGTTTGGACCAACGCAATGTTCATTACATTACAAGTTGGGAGGTGTAACGTCCTAGATATGGGAAACAATGAAACAACAAACCCACCCTACAACATAATGACTTAGAACCTACCCTTAGGTCGATCCCTGTTAAAATTGCATTGCATGTTGTGTGTGTTTGTTTGGTTGGTTGATTGATGTGGATGAGGACTTAGCTCTGATTAACCTGACCAAGCCTATCATTAGGGGAGAATTTGGTCAAGATCTGAAGGACGGCTACAAAGAGAACCTAAGGCCGACACTCAAGCCAATAGTTCTAGTTCCAAGCCCATCACTCCCATTACGATACTGAAGCCCGTAAACATAGAAGATACTCTATTGCTACAACATCACAATCCCATCTTCGACCTACAAGACGTTTCAAGCCACAAGAAGTCTAAACCTCCCAATATTATGGCAGAAGAAGGGGAACATCCAAACACCGAGGAACCTACTCAAGAGCTACTCAACACCATGGTAGCTAGTCAAATCCAGCTAAGAGAGGACATGAACCATATGGTGCAACAGTTTTAGAATCTGAAGAGTAACCAAGAGGAGAACAAGGATGACCATAATCCTCCAACTATGGAAAGTGAGAAGAAGATCAATGAAAGAATGAACAAAATGGAGGAGATGATTAGAAGAGCTTGTAAGATGGAAGACCTTATGGACTACGATTCCCTCTCACTTTTCCTTGAAGTGAGACTACCTCCCAAGTTCAAGATGCTAACCTTGGACAAGATTGACGGGACCAGTTGCCCAAAATCCCATTTGAAGATGTATATGAGGGCTATGCAGCCCCTGGGTGCGACTGAAGAAGTACTTGCTCAAATGTTCCAAAACACTCTGACCGAAGCCGCTTTTAAGTGGTTCCTCAACCTGAATGACACTAGAGCAAGAAGTTGGGAGGACATCTGTCGAAAGTTTCACAAGCAATACAAGTACAATATAGAAGTGGACATAACAAGGAGAGATCTCTAGACCACTAAGCAAGAGCCGAAATAATCCTTCTCTACTTTCATTACCAAGTGGAGAGCCAAGATAGCACAAATGACGAATAGGCCAAGTGAAGAAGTACAGTTAGCTATGGTTGTAAAGAATTTATTACCTGTATACCATAAGTACTTGTTTGCACAATACTTTCCTAATTTTAAAACTTTGATTACTGCTGGAACCCAAATTGAAGATGCAATAAATAATGGCACTACAAAGAATGATGACCCACCAAGGTTTAAAAAGAATGTAGGATCTAAATCTAAGGATGCAGAAATTTCTAATATCCATAAAAATGATCTTTATCAACTGATTGCACCCATTGCACCTGTGCATGTATCTCAAGGGCCTAAGCCGAGGAGGGAGTTTCATGCGTTGTATATGCCTATGAGTGAAGTGTTTAACAAGCTAAAAGCAAAAAGGTTGTTGAAACCCTTAAACCCAAGACCGATTCCAAACTCGTTACCCTCAAGGTTTGATGTGAATAAGAGATGTGCCTACCACCAAGGCCCTATCCATAATACTAACAATTGTTTTGGCCTTTGTCATGCAATTCAAAACCTAATAGATAGCAAGGTGATTGTGCCACCTACAAGGCCTAGCATCACTAATAATCCCTTACCCAATCACAATTTTGGGAAAGGACTAATGATTAATTGCCTGATAGCCGAAGAGAAGAGTAAAGAAGACTCATTTGAACTGATCTATGACCTACCTCAATGCTTTATGATGACATGGGAAGAACTAATGGATAGGACATGCACCACCACCACAAAATATGATATATGGAATGAAGAAGTACCAAAACCCAAAAATTACTCAACATCCACAAATGGGGGGAGACATTTCAAACCCCAAATAAATAACTAAACACCTATAATAGGGGGAGACACTTCAAATCCCAAGTAAATAGCCAAACACCCACAAACGAGGGGAAACACTTCGGACCCCAATTCAGTGACCCAACATCCATAAATGGGGGGAGACACTTCAAACCCCAAGATACCAATCTTAATGACCCAACAAAAATTGTCCACATCACAAGGGGGGGAGGCACTTCAAAACCCCCCCCCCACATTTGGAGATAGACAACCTGGTAGAAGCCTTGAATAAATCCACCCAACAAATACCTGCCAAAGAAGATGAGGTCCTCAAACAATTATAGAAGACACAAGCCAACATATCCTTATGGGGTTTACTCATAGCCTTATACAAACACCGTCAAAATCTAGTAGACCTTCTCAATAAAATCCAAGTCCCTACAACCACAACTTTCCAAGATCTGAATGCTATGTTTAGGTCCATAAATAGGGAACTCACTATTTCCTATTTTGACAAGGAACTGACCAAGAAAGGGAAGCACCACAATGACCCGTTGCACATCACTATAGATGCTTAGGGGAAGAGGATACCGATGGTTTTGATAGATGATAGAAGTCCATTAAACTTGTGTCCTTTGAAGACTACAAGTTGCTTAGGTCTAAGAATCGAAGACTTTGTGCCTACTGATCAGCATGTAAGGGCATATGACAACAGTAGAAGAAAGGCTTTGGGAATCATAACATTAGAGCTCACTATAGGACTGATGGTAAAGAAGGTGGAATTTCAAGTCCTTAACATAGCATTTTGCTTCAATATGCTCATTGGGCGACCATGGATCCATGACACAGAGGCTGTACCTTCCTCCCTATACCAAAAGGTTCAGTTTCCACATCAAAGGGCTATTGTGACCATATATGGTGATACTTTGACAGTGTCTAAGCCTATTTTCGGTATTGATTATGAGAAAGAGCCATTGACCTTGCATGGCTTTGAGATTGAGAAGCCTAGCTTTGAAAGAAGAGAAGAAGAAGTAGAGAAGATCCAAATGGATTTTGCTCCCTACAGCAACAACAATGTGGTAGCAATGATAAGAAGAATGAACTACCTTCTGAGGATGAACTTGGGGAGAACTGTGAAGAAGCCTACTGTTTAGGTCCCAATGATTCCTACTGCCACACCACCTTTTAGACTAGGCTCTAAGCCTACTGATGATGACTTGTTAGAGATGGAGATGAGAAAGATGGTCCGAGCCAAAGCTAAAGTAAAGGGACTTCCTTGTCCCCCAGAACCCCTAAAGCCTTATACTCCTACATTGAATAGGAAGTGTGTCAAAATTGGAGAAAATCAACGCTATTGGGGATTCCTTAAACTAAGAATTAATCCTGTGACAAGGACAATGGTGCCTGGGTTCGAGATACTGCTTGACTGCAACAACAAGGTTCTAGAATTGAAGAAAGAAGATACAACCTGGGTTCCTACTGATTGGGCTAATTACATGGACCCTGATGCCATTTGTAATATAGAAGAAGAAGAGTATTGGGAGGCTTGCCAGCATGCATTGAAGAGCCTGTATGAACTAAGAGCCAATGATGAAGATGAGAAAACGGGAGTAGCCCCTAGTGATGATGATGAAGGGAGTGATGGAAAGAGTGACAGTAGTAGTAACAATAGCAGCAATGACAGTGGACATGATGATGATGACAATAACACCAATAGTGAGAGCAATAGCAGCAAAGATTATGATAGCCAATACAGTGGCAATGACTACGGTGAACCCTCCAGTGATAGAGAAGATGAAGAAGCAAATTTTTACTATGAAGAATATGATGATGATATGGACTATTATGTTAAAGATATTGAAGACAATGCTGAAGCTAACAGGTGGAGTGACACTAATAGTGACCAATACAGGCTAAATAAATGTATTAGAAGATGCAAGAAAAGAGGATGGACAAGCATGGAATAGAGATTCTGGAATTAGGGTCATATTATTATTCAGAACCTGGATCCCTGACCCCACATACTGAAGAAGAGGGTGACATAGATGCTAGGTTGGCCACTTTAGACCAAAAACTGATGGTCCACAGTCTCAAAATCCTAACACTTAAGAATGATGAATGTAATAATGATAAGGTGGAAGGACGCGAGTCAGAACATCTCCCTCAACACACCTACTTAGGCAACAAAGGGAAGCATGATTTGTTTGATGAGTGGATGGATAGCATAAAGCACCTGGATGCTTTTGTGACTGACAAGCCTACAGACATGGAAATTGATGAAGAAGCCACAGATTATATGGATGAAGATCCCGCAATACTGATGCTGAGAGAAGAAGGAACTTACTGGGAGCCACTTGCCATCATTGAAGCCACAACTAAGTTAAAGAACTAGGCATGGGAGGAAGCTGCCCTCCCCATAGAGGACTCTGTGAGAAAGATCAAGACCATCGAGCCAATCACTCCTGTCAAGAAGATCAAGACGGTTGAGCTAGTCACTCCTGCCAAAAACATTATTTCTATTCCTATTGAGTCTATTTCTGCCAGTATTACTATTCCTATTGAGACTGTTTGTGATAGTGTTCCTATAAAGTCGGTTTCTGTTAAGTCTGTTAAGAACTCTTTTCCTTATAATATGATTTCTAATTCAACTTATTTGTTGGCTTTGAATGTTTTTATTTTTGAAATTGGTAAAGAAACTCTTAATAATAAGAAATTAAAACAAGGGCATGTAGAACCCATAAAAGAAGAAACCCAACTTATTAACCTGGGAATTGATGATGAACTTAAAATGATACATGTGGGCAATACCCTAACCACTTCTGAGAAAGATGCATTAATGGCACTGTTGATAGAATTCAAAGAAGTCTTTGCGTGGTCATACGAAGACATGCTTGGGATTGATATAGATATAGTATAACACTACATTCCAACAGATCCAACCATGAAGCCGGTTAAGCAAAAATTGAGAAGGATGAAACCAAAATGAACTCTCAAGATTAAAGAATCGATTGACAAACAGTACATTATAGGATTCTTTAGGGTGGTCAACTATCTAGAGTGGTTAGCTAATGTGGTTCTAGTACCAAAGAAGAATGGGAAGGTCAGAATGTGTGTAGATTTTCGAGATCTGAATAAGGCTAGCCCAAAAGATGACTTTCCTTTGCCTCACATTGACATCCTGGTTGACAATACAGCAGGTCATGCTTTGCTATCATTTATGGATGAATTTTTAGGGTACAATCAAATTAAGATGGTTCTAGAAGATATGGAGAAAACTTCCTTTATTACTCTATAAGGGACATATTGCTATAAGGTCATGCCATTTGGCCTTAAAAATGCTAGTGCTACTTATTAACGTGCAACCACCACTTTGTTGCATGATTTGATCCACAAAGAAGTAGAGATTTATGTTGATGATATGATAGTCAAGTCCAAGGACAGTGAAGGGCATATACCAGCTTTGAAGAAGTTCTTTGAAAGAATCTGGTTTTACAAATTACAATTGAATCCAAAGAAGTTCACTTTCGGGGTAACATTCGAGAAGTTATTGGGGTTTATTGTAAGCCAGAGGGGAATTGAAGTTGATCATGACAAAATCAAGGCCATTGTAGATATGAAGCCTCCAAGAACTGAAAATGAGATTCGAGGATTTCTGGGGAGGATACAGTACATCAGTAGGTTCATAGCTTAACTCACCATGACATGTGAACCAATCTTCCAACTGCTTAAGAAAAAGGTTCCTACAATATGGAATGAACAATGCCAAGAAGCCTTTGAAAAGATCAAGAAATATCTTATGAAATCACCAATACTCGTCCCATCGATACCTGAAAAGCCATTGTTGTTGTATCTCACCACTACAAATACAGCAATGGAGGCTTTACTTACTCAATATCTAGAGGAGACTAAAAAAGAGAATGCAATATACTACATCAACAAGAAGATGTTGCCTTATGAAGAAAACTATTCACCGCTAGAGAAAACATGCATAGCATTTGTATGGGCAACCCGCAAACTCAGACATTATATGCTTACTTATAAGGTTTTGTTGATTGTAAGAATGGATCCTATGAAGTACTTAATGGAAAAGCCTGTGCAAGATGGGAAGACAGCTAAATGGGTATTGCTTTTGTCAGAATTTAATATTAAGTATGTGACCTAGAAATCTGTGAAATTGAGAGCAATTGCTGATCACTTAGCCCATTGTTCACCAAAAGAAGCTGAAGAAATCCAATGAGACTTTCCAGATAAAGATATCATGGGGATTGAGGTAGAATCATGGAAGATGTACTTTAATAGAGCAACAAATCAAAATGGGAGTGGTATTAGAGTTCTCTTAATTTCTCCAAAAGGGATGCACATCCCATTTTCTAGCAGACTCAACTTTCTTGCCACCAACAATGCCACTGAATATGAAACTTGCATCATGGGTTACGAGTAGCCTTAGGTCTTGGAGTGAAAAAGTTGGAGGTGTAGGGTGACTCTGCTTTGATAATCTCCAAGATTCAGAATAAATGGAAGATCAAAGAAGAAAGGCTCATGCCTTATCATGATTGTCTTCAAAAGTAGGCATCAAAATTCAACAAGATTCAATATCAATATGTGCCAAGGATGTAGAATCAGATTGCCGATTCTTTAGTAACCATGGCATCCATGATGGATGGGTCAAAAGAAGATGAAGCCAGACCAATAGTGGTGGAACAGAAAGAAGAACCAGCCTATTGCATGACAATAGAAGAAGATAAGGAAAAGAATGGAGAAGGTGAATGGTATTTAGACATCCTACAATACCTCAATGATGGGACATACCTAAAGTCTGCAGACAAGAATGATCAATTAACCATCCAGAGGTTGTCTACTAATTACATTATTTGTAGTGAAAGGCTTTACAGAAGATCATATGATGGAATTCATCTCCTTTGTGTGACCGCTAAGGAAGCACAACAGATAATTGAAAAGATTCATGAGTCAAGCTATGGGCCACACATGAATGCACGCATGCTATCACGAAAGATAATGAGGCAAGGTTATTACTGGACTACTATAGAAGCCGATTGTGCAGCTCATGTTCGGAAGTGCCATTAATGCCAAGTCCATGGAGATCTGAAACACATGCCACCTATGCCACTACATACTATGACATCACCTTGGAAATTGTCTACATGAGGGATAGACATTATTGGGCAGATTCACCCAACAACTTCCAATGACCATAAATTCATAATCATAGCCATTGATTGCTTCACTAAATAGGTAGAAGCTGCCTCATACAAGGTTCTGAATTCAAAGAAAGTTGCTCAATTCATTCAGACTAATATATTTGCAAATATGGGGTACCACATGAAATTATTTCTGACAATGAGCAGCATTTCAAAGGAGAAACAGAGAGGTTGCTATGACAGTTCAATATTTAGCAACACAAGTCTTCACCTTACCATCTTCAAACTAATAGAGCAGTTAAGGCTGCTAACAAGAATATAGGGCGAATTTTGAGGAAGAGCACAAAGAACTACAAGGAGTGGCACCTACAATTGCCCTATGCACTCTGGGGGTACAGAACATCAATTCGATCTTCCACATGAGCCACTCCTTATTCATTAGTGTATGGGATGGAAGCAGTTCTTCCCATTGAAATGAGTGTATATTCACTAAGGACAGTATTGGAAAGTGAAATTCTTGAAGCAGATTGGTTGCAAAGTAGATATAACCAATTATGCATGCTGGATGAGAAGAGCCTCAAAGCCTTGTATTATATTCAAGGTTACCAAAGGAGGCTTAGGAAAGATTTTGACAAGAAAGTAAGAACTAGAGATTTGAAGTTTGGGGGGTTTAGTGTTGAAAGAAATCCGAGCCCTAATTCAAGATGTAAACAGGAAGTTCAAGCAAAATTGGGTAGACTCATACATTATTAAGCAGATATACTCTGGAGGGGCAGTAAGGCTGATGGACTTAGCTGCAAACTCTTTCACTGAGCCAACCGACATGGATCAATTGAAGAAGTACCATGTCTAAGGTGGTAGTTTGAAAGCACCACATCTGAAGTGGTTGTAAATTATGTTATTTCCCTTCCTAGGCTTGACAAAAAAAAAAAAAAAATGTAAGTTGAAAACCTGAAAGGGCAATCTATGCAAAATGAGAGTGAGAGAGACTGCTAGGTTGAAAATCGAAAGAGCAGCTTAGGCAAAAGTTAAGACAAATTAAAATAAATGAACTACGTGATGACCTGATCCTTCTACAAAGAGGGTATGTACGCAACCATGCATTGGTCTGGTCACAATTTCCCAAAACTACCATTGGCCCATTAACCAAAATTTTCAAAAATTCAACCATTCCATTAAATCATGTCATTACGCCCGAAAAAAAAAAAAAAAAAGACTTAAGAAGCCAAACCCAAAACCAAACCAAACCTCAAAAACACAAACCCTAAACCAAACCATAAAATAAATAAATAAAAACCAAACCCCAAAAACCTAATCCTTAAATAGAACCCTTAACCTGCAAGTCTTAAATAATTCCTAAACATAAGAGTTTTTACATCAACTTTTAAATAAACATGCTCAAAGCCAAGAATAAGAAGGTCATTTTGTCTTCAATCTTTTCTCTTTTGGTTGATCATTGATTTCTTTTGTGCTAAGTACTTTGTCATCCTAGTCCCTTCTTTTAAATTCATAATGGTCATTATTGTGTCTTTCCCGGTTATCTCTGAGAAACTGCTTTCTCATAGCGACCATCTCAGTTTCCTTGTCAGCAATCTTGTCCACCAACCAATTAGAGTATTTTGTAGTCATACTATGAAAGTAAACCTTGACAAAAGATTGGTCCACTTGGTCAGCCATCTCTAAGCCCAACAACATATTCCTTATAGAAGTAGGATTTGTGTCCACAGAAGTGAAAGGTCTTCTTCTTTTTCCAACAGGCATTCCTTGCTCATATTGGAATTGCCTCAAGAGTCTATTTGCCTTGTAGAAAGTTGCCCTCAACAATCCAACAATGAAGATGTGATCTACAACTGTAGTAGAAGGGGTGGGCACTTCCACCAATAATAGTTCCATCAGATTGAGGCACTGGATTTCTTTTTCAAAAATTTTACCTAGTCGCTTTTAGTTTGGCACTCAGTTTTGATGACAGTCCTACTAAGAAAACTACTAGGACCATAATTACCAGTTGTAGGCCTGGCAATCATATCTAGTCACTCCATTAGCCATATCAGCAAAGTCAAGGGACTCCCAAGGAAGTTTTGAGATTCTCCACCATGAAATACAATGTCCAGTCCCAGAAGAGTTTTTGCCAAGATCCAAGAAACAAGATTATCACCATCCTTAATTTGACTCACCACACTTATGGCTCGAGCATTCGTAAAACCATGTCCTCTAAAGCAAAGCAAAAATTCCCCCACAAAGCCTAGGGCCAAGCCAAAAATTTTCTGCATATCGTTGGTTACTCCATAAGTGCGTTTGTTAATCAGCTTGGAAACAATTGGACGAAGATTCACCATATGTCCTTCAACCATACTACTAGTGATGGAAGTAGGAAGACTAAAAACATCAGACAAAGACTCCCTATGCTTTGGATCACAAGAAACCACTACAGATTTTTTGCTTGGATCATAGCCTAGGATAGTGGAAATTCTTCTATTATGGGACAGAGTTCAACAGTTTTAAACCGGAACACGTGATCATTGGGATCCCAGAATTTCACAACAGCACGAAAGAAATCCCACTTGATTTTAACATTCCTTAGAGCCTTAATTCCCTCTAGTTTATAGGCTGTAAAATTGGTCATAATACTAAATCAAAGCTACGAACCCATCTATTGATATCATGAATTGTTGAATGAGAAAAATTGTGATTGCCAGCCATGGATGACTTTTACTTGTGATTATTGTGTTTTGCTAACCTTGATGCAGAGATTTTTTGTAGGAGAGATCATCAATATAAGCTACGTCAATTCCTAATCAGGTTCTAAATAGGTTTCAAAGAGTTTGTAGCTGAGTAGGAAAGTGTTTCATGGTCACACAAGAAGGAAATATTTTTCAAAAAACCCGAAAATGCAAAACATGCATTGGAAAAGCGTGAGGAGTTGGCACACCACGGCGTAAGCATCATAGTGTGACCAAGTGCCGAATGGCACTCTAAAAGTGCCAAACGGCACTCCTTAAGTGACAAGTGGCACTTAGCGCCACCATCGCTCATTCATGCAATTTCATGCAATTTTGCGTTTTCAAGCATTTTTTTAGGACCGTTAAACACTCAAAAAGATTTTTTTTTTTTGGTTAAACTAGGGCATTCAGACATGCCTAACTTATTTGTTTTCAAAAATCATCACTTGCATCATTATTTTCAAAAATTGACCAAATCAAGATTTTTCCAAACTCATGAACATGTCTCAAACTAGGGGCATTTGCCCATGCCTCATTCATTTTCAAAAAAAAAAAAAAAAAGACCATCATCATCTTTTCAAAAAAATCAAGTCATCAAAATTCTAACATTTCCAAAAAAATCATGCATTCATTTTTAAACTAGGGGCATTCGACTCTGCCTCATTCAAGTAAGTGTAGATTCCATCAAAGCCAATCAAGATAAGTTTAAATTGGTACTAAAAGACCTCATCAGGTGAATTATAAACTTGTGTCATTTAAATTTTCTACATGATCAAGGGCAACTCCAAGGACAAAGAGCTAAACATGCAAGTTAATACAAGATTGTCTAAGGAACACTTCCTTTTGTTTTGCAAGAAAAATTAAAAATGCAAATCAAACATCATTAGGACTTCGGGTCCACCTGTGAGAAGACCTCCTCGACCCACCTCTAGAGGAACCGCCTTTAGTATTCCCCTCTTAACTTGCATAGAATCAAGGATCATACTGACAATTCTTAAGTTCAAGGTTTCTGATACTATCCTCCAAAGTTCTTTTGGTGGAATTAGCCACTTCCATTCGACTCACCTAAAAAGTCAGCAAAATCAAGTGTTATTTATCAAGAAAAATCCAAGCAAAAGCCACTTCAAAAGTATTATTGCATACCCAGCTCGACTCATCGATCACATATCGAGAAGACTGAGTACGAGCCAGCAGTTGCAAACCTCCAATCATTTGCATACTTTCCTCCACAAGATTAACATCAACCTAAAGCACAAATCTACCAAGATCAGGATGGAACTATATGTTCCATCAGGATTCATCACTTCATATTGCCATGCCGGAAAATGGGGATAAGTCTCCATGAAAGAACTAGAAGAGCTACCAGCATGGTGAAAGGAAGGAATTTCTTCTTCTTCTCTCTCTCCTTCTTCATCTCCTTTAGAAGAGGGAGCCTGAAAGTCCAACGTGCAAATGTTGTCACCAAGCAAAAATATGGAAAAGGAATATGCAAGATGAAAATTTGACTTTAGAAAGGAAGAGAAATATCGATATGCTGGCCAAGCAACCTTGCAGATGAGTTTGAATAAATTCAGAATAAGTCCCTGCTACTCCTAAAACCACAAGGCCAACACGAACCCGAGTAATCTCTTCGTTAGTTAGAAGGTCAGCCAACCAAATAGAAGGACAAAGAGGAACAAGAATTGTTGTAGAAGGGTACACATGTTGAACTTGGGAAAACACCTGATCACCAAGATACCAATACCTTCCATGCCCACACTCAAATAATACTTGACAGCTATTCAGCTCCAAAGCCCGCTCACACTCCGCATACTCCTCACATCCAACCCAAGGATTTAAACACATCTGAAAAATCACCAAAGAACCTAGAATGAGAAAATGACCAAACCACCACTAAGCACCAAAGATCTCACAAAAAAGGGGGGGAAAGGACTCACATCGTCAGTAGTCAAATTATCAATCACCAAACGCCAAATTCCAAAGAACGCCTAGAGGGCGTTGACAAACGGTGTTTAGGCAACCAACAGAGAAATCTAGGAAAAATGTCATTAACCTCCGAATTTCAGGGCCAACTCCAAAGTATTCATATAGCCAAACCTGAAAAAAATTTCACAACACCATTACCATACATGGCCAAAATGACTTTCCAAAATTCACACATAACCAAAAATTTCAAACCTCACCTGCCATACAAATGGAGCACCACCCAAGCTTGAAAGGCTACACCTAGAAAGCTAAGTCATGAAATGCAAAAGGGTAGCATAAGCTATATCAACCCCGTCATAATTCTTGATTTGCTCAATGTTTCTAAAACTCCATAAATAATGCAAATTCAATGTACTGCCTAAATCTAGCACAAGAAAGTTTCAATGAAAAGAAGCATGAACATGCGAGTACCCCTTGCCATAGTATCACATTTTGTAATGTTCTCACATAGCCATGACAAAGGAACATTTTTACTTCTCATTTTGGAAGGCATTACACCTGGAAGTTTCTTGATTTCATTTGCAGTAAGGTAGTTATTGACATGAATTCTCTCACCACCCAACTTCAAGCCGATGATGATAGAAAAGTCGTAAGGTGTCAACATTACCTCACCAATGCTTGGAAAATGGATGGTACATGTGGTGTCCCGGAAGCGCTCTGACAAGGCAAGAAGTAATTGGAGGTCCTTGTATTCATGAGTCTCCTGATTTAATAAATGCTCAAAGAAAGTACCAAAGCCTACATCATTGATGATAATACTGATGTCAAGAAACAATGCTTCCTATACGCTCTTCAACATTTGGAGACTACCTCGACTCTTGAGGTTCTGTAACACAAAAATTTAATCCATCATTCCATGCCAAAAATCACATGCTAACAAAAGAGATAAAATCACTCATTCCATGCCAAAACCCCCTTCCTTGCCAACAAAAAGTCCCCACCAAAGGAATCAATGTCCCACAAAAAAAAAATCATCAATGCCCCACCAAAATTTTACCACAACCAAAATTTTTCACTTGTCCAGACACAACTACCAAAAATTTCCCATAACCATAGCCATCAAAAATTTCTACATGTCCAAAGTAGCCTTCAAAAATTCTTACATGTCCATGCACAACAAAAAATTCCCACATATCCATCACATACCCAACAAAATTTTCTATAGCCAAAATTTCATGCCCATAAAATTTCTTCCATATCCACAAAAATTCTCTATACCCATAAATTTTTCCATATTCATACCCACAAAAATTTTGCCATGTTCGTAAAATAAAATTTACACATGCCAACAAGATTTCCCACATACATCATGAATAAATTCATCCAAGCTTGCAACACAAATTTTTCACAATGCCAATACCTCCAAAATCCAAGCCAAAATTCATCCAACAACATCGGAAATTATCAACATTGCCAAAATTCCATAAGTTACCAACATTGTCCAAATTACACCATGACCAAAAATATAACACTTCAAAAATGCCCCAAAGCCAACATTACAACATGAACAATCATACAATGCCCCAAATTACAACAAGATCACACAATAAAATGACAATGTCTTACCATCAAACTTTCAATGAAACATGAAACAACATTTTTCCAAACAAAGAAACCAAAGAAAAACTCACCTTGATGTCCATGTGAGAACATGGAGCATGGGTCTTGGGGTCTTGAAGGAGCCCCTCCTCATCATTCCATTCAAATGATGGATCATATTTCTTGCCATGAAAAATAAGAAAAGAGGGTCCATTGGAAGAAAAAGACATTTTGATGCAAAGAAAAGATGGGTTTGAAAATGGGTTTCCAAAAATGGATGTGTGACAAAAGTGCTCAAGAACACAAAGATCTAAGAAAATATTGAGGGAGATGAGTGAAGGAAGGTTGAGAAGCTTAGAAAAGTGGTTTTTTTTTCTTTTTTTGGAGAAGAAATGGTAAGGAGAAGAAGGAAAATCAAGTGGAAGAAGAAGATGAATAGTGTTAATGGTGAAAGAAAGGTGATGAAGGAGGAAGCAAAAAAAGAAAAAGAAAAGAGAGATAAGACAAATGGGGGGCCAAAATTCAACCCCCACTTAAGTTTCAGCTAAGTTGTTGAGTCAACTCAATCAAACTAAGTTGACTCAGTCAACTCCCAAAAAAAAAAAATCTTTTTTCTTTTTCTTTTATTCTTCTAAAAAATTAAAAATCAATTCTAAAAAAAAGAGAAAAAAAAATTCTTGGAACATATTAATGATAAAAGATTCAAGTTCAAAGTCTAAAATTTTCAAATCCCAAATTTTCAATTCAAAATTTCAAGTTTCAATTTTCAAATTTCAAAATTCCAAAATCTCCAGTTTCAAAATTACAAGTTGCAAATTTCAAGTTCCAAATCTTTTAAAATCTCAAATTTCAAAATTTCAAATTTCAATTTCAAAATCTCATGTTCAAAATTTCAAGTGGCAAAAATTTCAAAAATTCAAATTTCAAGTTCCAAATTTCAATCCAAAATCTCAAGTCTCAAAATTCCAAAGTTTCAATTTTTCAAAATTTCCAATTTCCAGTTCCAAGCTTTCAAGCTTCAAAAAGTAAATCTTTTTCAAAGATAAAATCCTTTTCAAGGAACTACAAAAATCAAAGTTTTCTTGACAAAAATCAAATGGAAATCACACATCTCAAAAACAGTGGGTCCACAAAGCCCTCATCATTTAAAGACTAATCCCAAATCTTGACTTTTTGCAAGCAACAGTCAAGTCAAAGTTGAAAAGCCATTTGATCAACATTCTAGCAATTAGATCAAAGTTGAAAAGCCCTTTGATCGACATTCCAGCCGTTGGATCAAAGTTGAAAAGCCCTTTGATCTACACTTCAACAGCCAGATCAAAGTTGAAAAGCCCTTTGATCGACATTCCAGTAGCCAGATCGAGGTTGAAAAGCCCCTTCGTTACCTTTCATCAAGATCAAGGTTGAAATGCCCCTTGGTCGTTGCAACTCTAGTTCCAAGGTTGAAAAGCCCTTTGGTTACCTTTCATTAAGATCGAGGTTGAAAAATCCTTTGGTCGCCACAGCTCCAGTTTTGAGGTTGAAAAGCCCCTTGGTTACCTTTCTTCAAGATCAAGGTTGAAAAGTCCTTTGGTTTGCTTGGTCGTCACAGCTTCGGTTCCAAGGTTGAAAAGCCCTTTGGTTACCTTTCATCAAGATCGAGGTTGAAAATTCCCATGGTCGTTACAACTCCAGTTCTAAGGTTGAAAAGCTCCTTGGTTACCTTTCTTCAACATCAAGGTTGAAAAGCCCCTTGATTGCCACAGTTCCAATTCCGAGGTTGAAAAGCCCTTTGGTTACTTTATTAAGATCAAGGTTGAAAAGCCCCTTGTTCGTCATAGCTCCGATTCCGAGGTTGAAAATAGGGATGACAATTTAAGCCCAATCCACGGGTACCCGGTCCGGCCTAACCCTAATGGATCGGATTTTACCCGGCCCAAAAAATAATAGGGTCTGGTATAGGTTTAAAAAAAAAAAAAACCTGAAACAGGTCCAGGTTTTAGTGTTCCAGTTGGGCCTATTACTAAACAAGATCCAAGAAGATCAAAGAAGCACTTAATGGCTGATTCAAGAGATTGGCTGATTCTAACGTAAGACATTCTAAGCTTGGCCCAAAGGAAGATGAAGGCGTAATAAATTTAATTCAAGCTATTGAGGGCTGATCTGGCTTAATTGGGCTTAATTTATGACGTGGATTAATGGCTGATTGATTTCCCAGCTCCATATCAGTTAATAGATATTTTTCCTAGTCTGGAGCATCTATTTTTGGACTAGATCTACCTTAATTTTAGGCTTTTATTATTTAGAACGTTTTAGCTATTTTCCTATTTGGGATATGCTAATTTCAGACCAAATCAACTTTTATTTAGGGTTTTATTATTTAGTACGTTTTTTATATTTTTCTATTTTCAGTCATGCCTTATAAATAGCATGCACTCATTGTAATAAGGAATTATTATTGAATAAAAATTAGAAAAGGTGAGGCTTTGCTCTTCTTTTAGTTCTTCAAGAACTGTGAACTTATCAGGGATTCTTCCTTGTGGCGTTCAAATTTTATACCTTTGGTTCGTGATTCCATTATAATCATTGAGTCAAGGTCTGTTACTTATACCTTTGGTTCGCGTTTCACTTATAAACGTTGGTCAGGTTCTATCAAAATCTGAATTTTAGCTTTCTTGGGCAATTATTCCAATACTGTTTGTTGGGTCTCAAAGCGTGTCGTTTGAGGTTCGCATCACCATATGCATAGAAACCCACAAAAAAAAAAAAAAAAAAAAAG
>NW_027069569.1:627630-676306 GCF_002906115.3 Quercus suber
GGGATCGATTTAAAAAAAAAAAAAAAAAAAAAAAAAAAACCTGAAACAGGTCCAGGTTTTAGTCATACCCACCTCATATACATATAATATTAAAAGAAATTTAAAACCCTACTACCCAAATATAAATACTCTCTTTCATTCTTTTAGGATTCTTTTTTTTTTTAACTCTCAGCCGCCTCCTCTCTCTCTTTCTTAAGCTCTCAAGATCTTTGCCACCCTTTCCCTCTCTCTCTCTCTCAAGTTTTCACCGCCGGCCACCCTTTCACTCTCTCTAGCTCTCCCCGCCAGCCACCCTCTCAGCCTTGGACACTCCCCTTACAGCCTTGTTCAGCCTCACACTCCTCACCTTGTTCAGCCCCATGGTCTCACACAGCCTTACCACCCTTTACCTCTCAACTCGGTCCTCTTTCATTCTCACTCTTGTTTTCTCTCAACCAACCCTCACCCAATCACAGAGGAGCATGGATCTCGTGGTGGCTGCTATTTGTCAAAGAGGAGCACGGGATTGTTGGATCAGATCTGAGAGAGATGAGATGATCAGAGGACAAGATTGTGTTTTCTGTATGTGATTTGTGTTTTTTTTTTTTTTTTTTTTTAGTAAAAAATTTGTATTAACAAAGAAAAGCAAAAAAAAAAAAGCTGATTTGTGTTTCTGTTTATGTTTAGGATTGTGTTTTTTTTTTTTTTTTTTTTTTTTTTTTTTTATGACGGAAAAATCTATATTAACAAAGAAAAGCCCCAAAGAAAAAAAAAAAAAAGCTGATTTGTGTTTCTATATATGTTTGACAATCCAGTATAAGTATATGCATCATGGGTTCTTAATTATGCCATAGTGTAAGATTTTTCCTCTTTTTTTTTTCTTTTTCTTTTCTCTTCATATTTTAAGCTGATTGGGCCTATTTTTGGACTATTTTTGGTATCAGGGCCTTTAAAAAAATAGATTGTGATTGTGCCATGATTTGGGCCGAGAATTAGGCCTAAGTCTTGCCTAGATGGGTGGGGCCTGGCGGGGCAGATCTAGAGCCCAGATAAAAAATTCATTTAATAAACGGACCAGGTTCGGGTCACGAGTTTCAGCTCGCGGGTCGAGTCCGAGTATAGTTAAACCCGGCCCAAACCCGACTCGTTGCTATTCCTAGTTGAAAAGCCCCTTGGTTGTCATAGTTCCAGTTCCAAGGTTGAAAAGCCCCTTGGTTACATTTCATCAAGATCGAGGTTAAAAAACCCCTTGGTCGCCACAGTTCTAGACTCGAGGTAGAAAAGCCCCTTGGTTACCATCCACATTCAAGATCAGGATTGAAAAGCCTTTCGGTCACCTCAATTATCAAGAATCACTTCAAAGTTCATCAGCTATCAAGTAGGCCAAGCATTTGCAATTTTCATTTTTGTCAAAGGTAAGGCACTAGTTCTATGTTTCAAGATTTTAGGTTCGAGGGCTAGGTCATCTTTGAAAATTCAACTTGAATTAAATCATGGCCACTAAAATCAGCGTCTTTGTTTTACATTGACATTCGCTTTCCAAGCTCTGTCAATGAGGGCCATTATATAGATACTCGATTTTGCACCCATGATTTAATCAAGGAGAATGATTGGAATGACCATCTGTGTCCCATAAAAATCATGACAACATTACAGGCATTAATTTGTTTATTGCATGTCATAAAAATGATATTGAGGTTCTAACAGTTGCGACGGTATGCCTGGTTTCCAAGTCGGACCGTCGGATTGGAAGATATTGCACGATCACATTTGCACGATCAGCATGCATTTTATCTAGGTGGAGTTGACCATGTATGATTAATTTAAATTGACTGTGATTGGCTAAAAAATTAAAATTAATTAAATAATTTTGTGATTGGTTGATGATTAGTGTCAAAAATAGGATTGCTTGCATGGGAATAAAAGGGATGGTTGGATAATAATAAAATTATGGATAATATATACTTTATCAAGATTTATTTTAAAATATTTATCTACAAGATAATTGTTGCTGAAAAGATCTTAATTATCTAGAAAAGAGTTAAAAATCTTAGAATACAAATTGAAAACACGTCTAAGTGCAAGTCCCAGCTCAAGAAAACTTAAAAAAGGAGTCCAAAACGCACCCAAACATGAAAGCGCGATGGGCATCCAAAAGTGCCATTTGGCACTTTCAAAGTGCCAAATGGCACCTATTAAGGCTTTGGCCCGACGATCTTCGAGTGACAATAAAACACATCCTTTTCGATTTTTTAGCAGAAGGACGCGTCCCGGTTCATATTCTAATCGTCTTTGCTTATTTTTTAAGCATTCCAACCTCCATAAATAGGGACTGGATCTCAAAATTCAGCAGACTTTTTCACCCTCTCAAATTTCTCATATTTATGACCCCCCCCCCCTTTCTGAAATTCTCTCTCTTATGTTAAAGAGGCTATGGAGGCTTTAGTCTTAAGAATTTCTTTTTGTAAGCAAGGGCTTTTAGGTTTCAAAGACAATTGCATAAATTTCTTTGAACTCCATCTAAAAAAAAAAAAAAAAAAAAAAAAAAAAAAAAAAAGAAGCCAAAGAGAGAGACCCATTGATTTGAGAAAGGAGATTGAGGCATATGGGTTTGGGTTTGGGTTTGAGCAAAATCAAGAGATAAAGAGAGTTCAAGAAAGCTAAGCACCAAGATAGAGGGAGAAAGAAGAAAAAGAAGAAGAGAGAAAGAAGAAAAGGAAAGAATGGAGGTGGAGAAACTGAGAGACCAATCTGGGGAAGAAAAAGATAAAGAGAGAAGAAAACAAAAAAGAAAAAGAAACCCACAAGCACCGTTGAGACAGGAGAGTTTCAGAGAGTTGTGATCTGGGATTGTGCTGTTTTGATCTGTATTGGGCTTGATTTTTTGTTTTTAATTTTTTTTTAATTTTTTTCATTTAGTTAAAATAATAAATTAATTTTTTTTAATTTAAATTCTGACGAGGCAATTTTTTAATGCTAAAATAGATTTTTTTAATTATTATTTTACTATGCCGTCAACCACGTCAGTATTTTTTATTAGTTGGGTGATAGTAAGGACTTAAATGTCACGCGTTAATTGGTTTAGGGACTAAAAGTAGTAAAAATAAAATGTATGGACCAAAATGGAAAAAAGTCAAAATGTAGGGACTAAAAGTGCATTTACACCAATATTCAATTTATCAAATGTGTACTTTTTTATTCAATCAATGAGAATAGAACAATTCAGTCATGTATTTTGTATTTAGTTTTTTTTTTTCCTTATTTTTTTGTATAAAAAATAAGTGGCGACTCCACACCACATACCTAAAAAGATAGGTGCCCCTAAAAGCACTCAAAGTTCTCTCTTTTTTGAGAGGCACTTTTGCGGTCTCTCACAAAACAATCTATCTAGAACACCATCTACTGTTCCCTAGAATTTGGAGTGTGGAAATTAGGAGAGACTCTAGTAGCCTCTCCTGCGACTTGGAGGTGTTTCACAAAGAAGATCGTGAAGAGTTTGTAAAGCAAGTAAAGAACAAAATCCGACAATTTGGTGATCTATTCCACCAAAGGTATATGTCTATATGGAGTCCAAATCTTCTGTCCCACTTTTCCTACTCCACTCTATACTCCACCAATAAATACTTACCACGTGTTCACTTAATTAATTAAATATTATCATTATTGACTTATTAATCCTACAGTTATTAATTAAGTGAACACGTGGTAAGTATTTATTGGTGGAGTATAGAGTGGAGCAGGAAAAGTGAGACAGAAGATTTGGACTCGTCTATATGACCTCTAGTAAAGTATATAACTATGCCATGATCTCTTATATATGTAATCCTATATGCTATATGCATGCTAAAATTAAAAGTTTAAGTAATTTTTAATTTTCAGATCTGTAATTTTTAGAAGCATGTTATGGCATGTAGAGAGAGAAATAAAAAGCTGTAGTTTTTTAAATGTTTACATATAATCCGAAAAACTGTTGTGATGAACAGTAAAAGAAAATACGTTTTTCAGTCATTTAAAATTGTCTTGTAGTAGTTTACCGTGCGTGTGCCAGTGCTTGACTGGTTATCCATAAATTAAAGCAATGAGCCCCACGTTGGTGACTTGGTGTGTTAGTTACACACAAATTCTTATATTTCTTGTTTCCTTTAACAAGGAAACTGTGCAATGAAATGAGCCACACGTTGAGTGGTTATGTGGTTCTAACACTATTGTTTACAAATGCTATGTGGATTTGTTTACAGTAGTTTACAAATGATAACTTTGCAAGATATGGATTTTGTAGTTATTGCTTATGTAGCAATAACTTATAAGTTATAACAATACAGAAAATTATATGAAAATCAAATGTTATAACATGCACAGTGGGTTTTCTTATTATATTATAAACGTTCTTGTTTATTAGACCTCTTTTTCTTGTATGACATATATTTAATACATGTAATTGTGATGGCAATTTTTTTTTTTTAACTGTGATGTTAAAATAAAATTGCGAAAATATGAGAAAATTGTGAAATTAGTTTTCTAATTTTCTATATAATTATGCATGGAATTTATTTAATTTTTGAATCAATTTATGATGTCTTTTTAACATATTGTAATATGATTGAATTGATATTATATGAATGCATTGATGAATATGTGTCCAAAGGGTTTATGAGACTCTTTGGCTCATCTCTATAGTTAGAGATTGTATTGGTAATTTATGCAACATGTATATTTTTTATTTATTGTTATTGTGGATGGATAAGACAATTTTTGAAATTATTTGGTAACATGTCATCCCCAATTTTTTTTAATTACAAATAGAATCTTTGTAGTAGGGTACTTGAATATGTAATTTTTTGGGCCAATGTTTTTGTTAATATTTTTTTGGGCCATTGTTTTTGGCAATGTAATTTAATTTTGGAAGCCATGTAAGGGGATGTGTTTCATGGTTACCTATAATTTTCAAATTTTGTCTTAGCATGTTGTATGAAATTACCAATAGGGCTTATAGTGGAGCCCATGCACAATGTGTTGTTCACAAAGATGTATGGACACATGTTATATGTATGATTTAATATGTGAATGGTGTGATGTTTTGTTCTTCACAAAATTTTATTTTGATAGGCCACAAATTGAATTGACCCCTTGTGATAGAAATTAATTAATTAATTAATTAACCAAGTTATTAATTAATCAATTTATCATGCAAACGCGTGGTAGCACAAACAAATCACCAAATAACTAAATATGCAGCGGAAATTAAATGACACGGTGATTTGTTTACAAATGGGGAAAAACCTCGTAGCAAAAACCCCACCGGGTGATTTTCAGGTCACCACTCCTGAAACTCCATTATTATCAAATCAAGCGGTTACAAGTAAAGGAATCCAAAGTACCTTACCAACCTACAATTGAACCCTTACCCCAATACCCAATTGGACTCGATCTGTAGTGACAGTTCCCACCTTTGATGCATGGCTCCCAAGTACGTGACTAACCAATGCGCGGATCCCAGTACGCGACTTTAAACACCGACTTGAAGGAGAGGTTGGCTGTAAAGTTCTTCAATTCATCCTACATGATGAAGATTGAGAAGATGCTTGGTCACAAAACCCTTTGGTGCAAAATACATAGCAACTTCTTCAGAAGAGATGAACTAGGGTAAAAACTTTGTCTCTGGTCACAATTTGCTTGAACAGAGTTTGCTCAATGCTTGTGCAACTTGTGAATATTTTGACGGCCTTAAAAAGAATCCTTTTATATGTTTAGGGTTAGGAGAAAAAAAGGCCTAAAACCATATTCACGGATCCTAAGAAATTAAATCAGAAAATCTAATTTTATAATTCTCGACAGATAGCAGGTGTCGAGGAGCTATAGAGCAAGTGTCGAGATTTAATGAATTTGCACTTCAGCTTGTTTTTCTTGGACAGACTTAATGACTTCAACACTTGATCTTGAAACCTTGTTTCTTGAAGTATTAAAAACACCTAGAACTACCCAATTACAAGTAAAGTACGTTTTGTCAAAGGATTAGCCACATATGTTCTTTAACAAGTGAAACACATATGTCTTAATAAAATCTATCCTAACACAAACCCTTGAAAAACTTTGCAAGAAAAGAGTTTATGGCAAGTAGACTTTGACAACCTATATTTCTGAAACACTTTAAACAAAACTCATTAAGGCATCTTTATGTAAAGCAGAAATAATAGATTGTATACAAGTATAAGAAACATGTGTATAAAGATAGAAAAGAAACAACACATGTAGAGACAGGTGAAAGAAACATACATCCAATATATAAAGAATATACGTACAATGTATGTAAAAACTAGTCACAAGACCTCATATACAAGAATAATGTATCTAAAAAGTAGAAAAGAAAAGGGTACATCAAAGCCTCACTACATCCCTCAAATATCAACACTCCCCCTAACAAAAATGTCATATACTAACTCTCCCCCTAAGATGACTACTCTCATATCCAAAACTACTCCCCCATTTTGTCACGAGTTACAAAGGGTAAGAGTGTCAAGCAGACTTCTCATCAATAGAACTAGCATCTCCATCATCATCTGAAGCATCATCGTCATTACCATCATTATCATCATCCTCAGAGTCAGAAGCCGCTAGAGGAGGTGGTGAAGGAGTAGCCTCAGAAGCAAACCCACCCATGGTCGCTTGCTGTCATGAAATACGACCAACACGAACATTCACCTGATACAACTCAGTAGAGAGCGTATCAAGGCGAGCATCCATGCGTTGCAGCTACGCCATGATATCTCTGAGAGATACATCGCCCATAGAGGAAGAAGGAGCAGATGTAGATGGAGCAGTACGAGATGGAGCAGAGTGGGAGGAAGGAGTGAAATCCGGCGGTCGCGACCTAAACTACGCTGCACTACGTTTTACGGTAGCGGCATCTATAGCAGAAATGTGTGTGAAGTGGTTGGACACAGGAAAAGGGACAGAAAAATCCTCATAATAGCGAAAGGAAAGATGAGCTTATCACGGGACGCCGAATCTAAATGAACATCAATGATAGAAAGAATGAAATGAGAAGGAAAATTTATAGTAAGATGCTCAAGAAGAGATAACAAAAATCGAGCACGAGGCTCTGTGATGGAGTTGTAGTGAGATAGTGGATGGAGTACAAAAGTTATCACCATGTTTGAGTATCTAGGACCTTTAGCAAAAGGTCTACATGATGTATACTGATGTTCACCCCAATCAGCGGGGCACTCTCAAAAAGCAGAAATGAGCTCATCTTTGGACACAGTCCTCAGACGCTCACAAGAAGGATAGTCAGGAAACTCTATCCTAGGAACCCGTAGCACATCCGCAACTAGCTGCGGTGTGATAGGGATGTGCGTACCTCGAACGGGAGTGAAAAAGAGAGGTACTGAACGATCAATTCCGTGCATGTTAGAGTAAATCTCCTGAATGAGCACAAGAGGACAAATGACCAAGACGTCACACAATGACTCCCATCCCTTACTGTGAATGACAGAGGGAAGGTCAGTGTCGACGAAGTCCGCTAAAATGACTTGGCGTTCCGAATGAACACCTCGTCGAGAAAAGTTCTCCGAGAATGCCTTGTAGGCATCATCATCACGGAACCGAATGTTAAAAGGAACGGAATCAAAAGAGGAGGAAACTCCAGAACGAAGAGGGTTCCGAGCAGGAGTGGATTTACACTTAGGTGCCATAGACACTACTAACGTAAATAGAATAAGAAAGAGATAGAGAAGGAGACAATCAGAAAAGTCTCAAAACAGTTCATATATATTAAATATATTGAACAATGAGTACGTATGCATGGGGAATGCATGAACATGTGTCATGCAAAATAAAAATCATCATGGGCTCAACCCAATCCAATCCTACCAACACACAAGCATTGAACACACATCTAAATGCATGAAAATACCATTCTAATGCACATGAAATGCAATGTATGACATTTTGAACACATTTAAGTGAAAACTCAACCGAAATCTCAAGAAAAACTCATCAATTTGAAAAACCCCCAAAAAAAATTTCAAAAACCCCAAAACCTAAGATTCAAAACATGAAATGCATCAATGATGAAGGAAAAAGAGATCTTACCAAGTGATTTGAAGCAAGGAATGGCCGAAAATCACATGGGTTGAATATTTTGAGTGAGAAAAAGGGTTTAGGGAGATGAACAGCTGTGGATAGGTCGAGAGAGATCGAGAAAATGAAACCTGAATCGCGATAGCAGCTTATATAGGAGCATCAGTAAATCTCGACAGATGAGGTGTCGAGAGGTATCAAGGAAGTTATCGAGGTAGGTGTTGAGGAAATGGCCTTCGATAGCTAAAGGTGTCGAGAGGTATCGAGGAACAAGAAACATTTTCAAAAAACAGAAGCTCGATCGATCGACAAGGTATCGAGAAGGTATCGAGGAGGCAGGAACTTTCTCGATCGATCCACCAGGTGTCGAGGATGTGTCGAGATTGCGATAAGAAAAAGACTTGAAAATCTCGACAAATGACAAGTTAACGAGGAGGTGTCGAGCCAACTTTTAAAACCAGTTATTCAAGAAGTGAAATACACAGACATGAATGCAATCCATCATGCACCTCAATCAATGATCCAATCAACATATTAAGCTCTCAAAATCATTTCTCAACAAACATTTTAAGCACATGGATCCTCAGAAACACACACACACACTAAACAAGTCTAACCAATTTTATTTTTAAAAAACAAGTCAAGACAGTTTAGTGAGCATACATTAGCACATGTAAACACTTGTGATGGCCAAATCACATTGTACCTACACATGTATCAAGAGTAGCAAAGAATATTACTTGTTGTATGTGAAAAATATCGTAAGATTGCATATGTGTATACATGTTATGACGATTTGAAATATGAGAAAATAACTTTAACTCACACACAATCATAACTGTTTGATGAGGACTATCACCTTCGAGGTAATCACATTGTACCTACACATGTATCAAGAGTAGCAAAGAATATTGCATGTTATATGTGAAAAACATCGCAAGATTGCATATGTGTATATATGTTATGACGATATGAGATATGAGAAAATAACTTTAACTCACACACAATTATAACTGTTTGATGGGGACTATCACCTTCGAGGTACATCCTATAACTCCCACATCTCTTAGAAAATATGCTTGCAATCATATTTAAAGCATTTTTGATCTTTTTGCTTTTTATTTTTCTTTGCATATTTTTTTTTTATTTTTTAGCATATCATGCATGGGCATAAAAAGAGAGAAAAAAATACCCAAGATGTTAAACATAGACACTACACTTTTGCTATGCCGATGCATACAGATGTCTTTGACACTGCACTTTTACTATGTCGAAGCATACATGTGTCATATTATGATTGACGGGGAACAGTGGTGAAATGGTTATTTATGCATTTCTCTTAGGATTTTCTAGTCTTACTCGTCAAAAAGAGTAATACGAGTGTTAAGTTTAAGATATAACTTAATCTTACTTATCACAAACAAGAGCCACAAAGCTCACTTGCTTAGTTGTGCATAGAGATGCTTATCTAAGCTAAACAAGATACAAAGTTTAAAAAACTTTGTTTCAAAGGCCATCCAAGGTACACAAGTACCAAAGTACATAAAGCACACATTGTTTTTGTATTTTTCTAATTTTTCAATTATTTTTTTATATCAAAAACAAAATAAACAAAACTGAAAGTAAACACACAAAAACATGTTAAACAAAGCAAAGCATAAAACTAGACTGACTCAAAATAAATGCAAAACACACAAGCAATGCAACAAACGGAAACAAAAAGATAGAAGAAAGTGATGAAATCACTTAGAGTCATTTTTCTTCCATACCTTGGAAAAACTTTTCCTTTGATTAAACCCTTGAATCGACGGTAAGGGAGAAGAATTGAAACCGTTCAAGTTCGAAAGGAACATGAAGGCTTTAAGAAGATCACCAAGAGGAGCAAGAGAAGATTGAAGCTGATTCTGGCTTCCAGATGCGATCATGTCGTTGCTCTGTTGAGTGGCTAACCACTTATAGCAATTTGGTCGAGTATGACCGACAGCTCCACAATGATGATAGAGATGCTGCTTCTTCTGTTTAGGCTTTTGAGAGTTAGCCTTCTTAGTTCTAGGGTTTTTAAAATCTTTTTTATCCTGCTTAGGGGGTGCTCCTAAGATAGACTTACCCTTGTCTAAGTTCTCACTAGCTAATTTAGTTTTATCATCAGTGTTCTCAATATCAGTGTTATTAGCAGGAGAAATAAAATCAGTAGCACTAGTAGAAGCAATATGAGAGGAAGAAAGACCATACCCTAAACATGTTCAATCCGAAGCAGATTTCTAAATGCTGAGCATCTCATCAAGCTTTGCACTTGAAGTCCTCTCCAGTTGAGCTCTGACTTGAAACAGTTCCGCTTCAAGCTTCTTGGTCTTCTTAGCTAGGAAATTGTTCTCAAACCTCAGCGCTCCAATAGTTTGATTCGTCTCATCAAACTTTGTGGACAACTCTTCACGATCAAGTTCCACATCACTGAGCTTCTTGGTGGCCAGCCTATATAATTTCTCATGCTTCTCAGAGAGTTTGTAAAGTTTCTCATAAGCTAAATGGATATCATCTTGATCATCCATCTTCTCAAATTTGGACTCCACCAATTCTTCTTCTTCGTCCACTTCTTCAACAATCCCTTTAGTAGGATTGACTACGGCAGTGAAGGCATTTAAGATTTCGTCATCCTCATTGTCGGAATCATCTTCAGGCTCAGTGTCACTCAAGCTTGCAGTAAGTGTCTTACTCCTCCCAATGCTCTTAAGATATGTAGGGCATTCATGCTTTATGTGACCGAATCCATGACATCCAAAACACTTCGGTCCTGCAAGAACAGTGTACTGACAGCCATCCTTAGCATCCTTTTTCCCTTTGTCTTGCCTCTTAGACTAAAAAGAACTGGATTGTCTGTGGTCCTTATCGAAACTCCTCCCATTGGCATTCTTCATAAACTTCTTGAACTGCCTTGTAATGTAGGACTTCATCTTGGAATCTTCATCATCAAAAGACTCATCTGTATCACTGCTCTTCGCCTTCAAGGCCATGCTCTTGCCTTTACCCGTCTTGCCAATCCTCGTTAGCCCTAGCTCATAGGTCTGCAGGTTTCCAACCAGCTCAGTCAAAGGAATTTTGTCAATATCATTTGATTCTTCTATCGCTGTAATCTTGGCATGGAATCTCTCGGGTAGAGATCTGAGCACCTTCCTTACAACCTTGAGTTCAGGGATGGTCTCCCTAAGATTGAAGGCTGAGTTCACTATGTCCTTGATCTTAGCATAGAACTCATCAAACGACTCATCCTCCTCCATCTTTATTTCTTCAAAGCTTGTAGTGAGCCTTTGAAGCTTTGAATCCTTGACAGCCTTTGTACCTTCATAGGTTGTCTGGAGGATGGTCCATGCTTCCTTAGTAGTTTCAATTGAGGATATCTTCTTGAACTCCTCATTGATGACCGCACTGAATAACGCATTCAATGCCCTGCTGTTGAAGTTTGCCGCCTTGATCTTGGCTTCATCCCAATCGGTCGGCGCTTCTTTTGGCTTAGTTCAGCCAATCTCTACAGCTTGCCACGCATTTTCATCTAAGGACTGCAAAAAAGCTCTCATGCGTACTTTCCAGTATGCATAGTTAGTCCCATCAAATAAAGGAGGTATAATTAACGACTGTCCTCTATCCATGACAAACAGGGGCCAATGGATCAAACACAGCAAAGATTAAAACCTAATCAGAGTGTGCCTGCTTTGATACCACTTGATAGGCCACAAATTAAATTGACCCCTTGTGATAGAAATTAAATAATTAATTAACCAAGTTATTAATTAATCAATTTATCAAGCAAACCTGTGGTAGCACAAACAAATCAGCAAATAACTAAATATGCAGTGAAAATTAAATGACACGGTGATTTGTTTATGAATGGAGAAAAACCTCGCGGCAAAAGTTCTTCAGTTCATCCTACACGATGAAGATTGAGAAGATGCCTGGTCACAAAACCCTTTGGTGCAAAATACACAGCAACTTCTTAAGAAGAGATGAACTAGGGCAAAAACTTTGTCTCTGGTCACAATTTGCTTGAACAGAGTTTGCTCAATCCTTGTGCAACTTGTGAACACTTTGACGGCCCTAAAAAGAATCCTTTTATATGTTTAGGGTTAGGAGAAAAGAAGGCACAAAACCATATTCACAGAACCCAATAAATTAAATCAGAAAATATAATTTTATAATTCTCAATAGATAGCAGGTGTCGAGGAGCTATCGAGCAGGTGTCAAGATTTAATGAATTTGCACTTCAGCTTTTTTTCTTGGACAGACTTGATGACTTCAACACTTAATCTTGAAACCTTGTTTTTTGAAGTATTAAAAACACTTAGAACTACCCAATTACAAGTAGAGTGCATTTTGTCAAAGGATTAGCCAATTTACATAAATGAACGACATATATTCTTAACAAGTGAAACACATATGTCCTAACATATTTAAAATCAATTAGATGTGTTATTCCAATTTACATAGTGAGAGATGATTATGAGTTTAGCGAATTTTTGATCTCACTATTTAGAAAGGAATATCATGGTCTAGTTGGACTTTTGGAAATAAAATTAAAAAATGTATGTGCTAATGTCAACTTGTGTAATGAATGTAGTGAACATGGCCACTGATAATGTAGTTGCTGAAATAACTAAGGGAGATAAACTAGATGGAACCAACTATGATATGTGGCATAGAAAAATTCAATATTTGCTTAATGAACAAGAGGTCCTTGAAACCCTAACCAATGTGATGATGCGACCTGAAAATGGGAATACTACCCAACATCGCCGTGACTTAAAGGCCTATGAGTCTTGGGTTAAGTGTTGGGAAATTTAGACCTCGATTGATAGAATTAACAAGTTTTAAACCCAAGTTGTTAATTAAATTTATTATGAATAAAACTTGTTAAAATAAATAAACATCAATATCATGTCAAAATCATGCAGCGAAAAAAATAAATAAGACAAGATATGATGACCTAGGAAAACCAATGAATCAAACTAGTTTCACAGTAAAAAACCTAGGAGGAAACCTTCCTGAAAAGCAATCCACTATAGTAAAGAGAAGTTTCAGATCTAGTACAAAACCTTTGTCCCTAGACTCTACAATCCCCGTAGATGAACTCACAGCAGAAACCTTCTACCACTTCAGAACCTCTGAAATTTTCAATATATGAACACCACCCTTTGATGATGCACAGACCCCAATACGTGACTAACTCTTTTGCACGAATCCTAGTACGTAACTCACTCACCAACTTGAGGAAGAGGAATGTTGGCTACAAAGTTCTTCACTTCATTAACAATGAAGATTAAGAAGAACTTAGTTACAAAACCCTAAGGTGCAAAGACGCAGTAGCTTCTTTCAGAGAGAATAAGGCATCGATCACCTTTTGCATATGTTTTCCTTGTATTCTCTTATGTGACGACCTCTAAAATAAGCCTTATATAGGTCTAGGGTTGTGAGAAAAGAAACCCTACACAAATACAAAAGCTTGGCCCAAAAATAAAATCTGAAAATTCTGATTTTCGTAACCTCGATAGATACCTCGATAGATAGTATCTGTCGAGCCTCATTAAACCTCGATAGATAGCTAAGTGTCGAGAGGTGTCGGGAGGTGTCGAAAAGCTATTGAGGGGATAGAAACTTTCTCGATCGATCCACCAGCTATGGAGAAGGTGTCGAGATTGTGATAACAATCAACTGAAGAGCTTGATAGATAGCCAACTGTCGAGAGGTGTCAAGAAGCTATCAAGCTATCTGTTCACAGGTGTCGAGCTATCTGTCTAGCTTTAATGAACAGCTTTTCTTCACTTGTTTCTTGGTCTAATCTTCATGGTTTAATACTAGACTTGAACAACATGTTTCTTCAAGTATTAAACACAACTTAGATCTACCCAAATACAAGTAAAGTGCGTTTTGTTAGAGGATTAGTCAATTACATAAAATAGTGACATATGTTCCTAACAAGTGAAACACATATGTCCTAACATTAAGAAAGATCGTTGTGCAAGCTTCACTATACTGAGTAGCATGCACAATGATCTTATTGAGGAGTTTGAGGACTACCCAAATTCCCAAAAGATGTGGAACCAGCTTAAGATTGCCTATGGAGGGACTTCAGTAACTAGGTTGCGAGCTCTTACTTTAAAGTTTGAACAATATGTTATGGATTCAAAGCATAGCATGGATGGACATCTAAGGACAATGTCTGCATTGATCCATGACCTAAAGGCTACTAGCAATAATCTCTCTGATGAACAACAGGTCACAACGATGATACGTTCATTACCTGAACCTACTTAGGGGCAAATGAAACTTGTTTTGACACATAGTGAGAATATCAAGACTTTTACTGATATTTCTCGTCATCTCGAGCTTGAGCCAGAGCGCATGGGGGCGCACCTAAACACCATCCTTGTCACCCAATCTGGCAGCGGAAGGCATTCAGGCCTAAACGCAAAAGACAAGGGAGGAATGCCAAAGGAGCTAGTAACCTTGGGCCTAAAGAAGGCAAGATAGCAAAGCACCAAAAGGGCAAGCATGCTAAGGACAACGCAAAGATCAAGTGCTACAACTGTGGTAAGAAAGGTCACTTCGCTCATGAGTGCACTAAGCTGAAAAAAGTATCCATTCTTAACAACTCTACTATTACTTATGTTTGTACACATGTTTTTGTTGCTCTTACTATTCCTGGCTGGATTGTAGATTCAAGAGCAACCAAACATATAGCCAAAGATAGAGTTTGGTGTGTGGATTACAAAAAGATACCAATAGACACACAATACGTTATTTTGGGTAATGGAGCTAAAGAAGAAGTTATAGGAGTTGGAACCTACCAGCTCAAATTACGTCTGGGACATACGTTACTTCTTCATGATGTGCTTCAAGCACCTAGTGTCCAATGTAATCTATTTTCAGTACTTACTATGCTTAGACTTGGATTTAGTTTCCGTTTCGATGGTCGTCGGTTGGATTTTTATTTAAATAAAACCTTGTATGGACATGGTTATTTATCTAATAATTTCTTTATGTTGGATTTAAATCATTCCTCTTTTTCTTTTATTGCTCATAATGATGATGTTTCTGATTCTATAATGTGGCATGCTAGACTTGGACACATAGGAAAAGATAGATTAGCTAGACTAGCTAGAAAAGGCCTATTAGGGTCTATCACTAATGTAAGCCTACCTATGTGTGAACCTTGTCTAGCTAGAAAGGCCTATAGGAAGCCTTTTGGTAAAGCTCCAAGGGCAACTCATCCTTTAGAATTAGTCCATTCGAACATATGTGGACCTATGAATGTTAAGGCATGCCATGGAACCTCTTATTTTCTCACATTTATAGATGACTATTCACGTTTCAATTATGTCTATCTAATCTCCCAACGCTTTGAAGAATTAGATTACTTTAAGCACTTTGTGGCAGAGGTTGAGAATCAAAAAGAAAGGAACCTAAAGGTTTTTTGAACTAATAGGGGTTGCGAATATTTGTCTAAACAGTTTCAAGAACTGTGTGGGGAAAAAGGGATACGCAGGCAATTGATGATTCTTGGTGCTTCACAACAAAATGGTGTTGCAGAGAGAAGGAATCGTACTCTATTAGAGATGGTTAGATCGATGATGGCGCAAGCTAATCTTCCAGTTTCGTTTTGGGAGGATGCATTGTTAATTGCTACCTACATCCTTAACTATGTGCCTTCTAAGTCAGTTCCTTCAACACCATATGAGTTATGGACTGGTGGAAAACCCAATTTGGAGAACTTGCGGCCCTGGGGTTATGTAGGTTTTGTTCATAGTACTTCCCATAAGTATGGGAAATTGGGCCCTAGAGCAAGTAAGAAAATATTTATAAGATATTCAGAAAGCTCAAAGGGGTATGAAATGTATGGTGAACATTCTGACGGTGGAATGACTGAGATAGAGTCTTGTGGTGTCAACTTCATTGAAGATGATTTTCCAAGCATCAGTGAAGCAAAACAAGATCTTCAACTTTATGAGCTGCAAGAACTTGAAGGTGTCATACCATCTTTAGGCGAGGGTGGAGAATCAAAACTTTATCCTGAAATCGCCAAAGATAGTGGGAGTGATTTAGCACCTAGTGGGAGCAAACCACTAAATGGTGACACACAAGGATCCAAGGTACATAGAAGTGAATCCCCATCATCATTTTGAGATTGAGGGGGAATCTTTTATATGTGATTCACTGGATCTTGATGAGCCCGCTTCCTATGAGGAAGCATTAGCTTCACTTGCTTCACATGAATGGATAGTTGCTATGAGGGATGAGATGGATTCTATGGCAAAGAATCAAGTTTAGGAGTTGGTTGACCTTCCGCCTGGGTGCAAGACCATTGGAAACAAGTGGGTTTTAAAAATAAAGTGCTAGGCAGATAGATTAATTGACAAATATAAGGCTCGTCTCATGGCAAAAGGCTATACCCAAAGAGAAGGGATAGACTATGAAGAGACTTTCTCCCCAATAGTGAGATTTGTCCTTATTCGCCTTATTCTAGCTATTGTTGCACATTTGGATTTGGAATTCTTCCAAATGGATGTAAAGACTGCATTTCTCAATGGAGAACTAGACGAGGAGATCTATATGGATCAACTTATTGGCTTTGAGGTCAAGGAACAAAGGCGCAAAGTGTGCCGCCTTAAGCGTTCCATTTATGGCCTAAAGCAAGCGTCTAGACAATGGTATTTCAAATTTCATAAGGCTATTGTTTCAATTGGTTTCGAAATGATGGAAGAAGACCATTGTGTGTATGTCAAATGATCAGGAAAGAGTTTACTTTTCCAATCTTTGTATGTGGACGACATTTTGTTGGCTAGAAATGATATGGAGATGATTGTCAGCACCAAAAGGTGGTTGTCCTCTATTTTTGAAATGAAAGACATGGGAGAAGCTAATTACATGCTTGGAGTTAAGATTTTCAGGGATCGCTCAAAGAAGCTTCTTGGTTTGTCTCAAGAAACTTACATAAAGATGATCTTAGAGCGATTCCGTATGCATAATTCCAAACCCATAGACACTCCAATTGAGAAGGGACATACATTAAGCCTTGAAGATTGCCCTAAATCAGAAAAGGAAAAGAGAGAAACGGAAAAAGTTCCCTATGCAAGTGCAATTGGAAGTTTGATGTATGCTATATTGTGTACTCGACCGGACATCTGTTTTGCAGTTGATATGGTTAGTCGTTATCAAAGTAATCCAGGACCTGTTCATTAGCAAGCAATTAAGAGGATTTTTCGATACCTTCGTGGGACATTGGATCTCATTCTTTGCTATCAAGGTGGAGATTTGAGATTGAGAGGTTATTCTGATGCTGACTGGGCCAGTGATAGAGATGAGCGCAAGTCCACTACAAGTTATGCATTTCTACTTAGTGGTGCAATTATCTCTTGGTGCAGTAAGAAACAATCTTGCATTGCTTTATCCACAATGGAGTCTAAGTATGTTGCTTGTTCAACAGCAGCACAAGAAGCTGTTTGGTTAAAGAGATTTTTCCAAAGCCTAAGGGTGACATCTCTTACAAATGAAGCTGTAAAGATGTATTGTGATAGTATGGCAACCTTGGCTCACGCTAAAGATCCTAAGTATCCTAGCAAAAGCAAACACATACAGACTCGTTATAACTACATTCGTCTTGCTATTACACAAGGAGAGGTGATCCTCCAATATATCTCCTCTAGCAGGATGGTGGTTGATCCACTTACTAAAACCATTGCTAAAGATGCCTTTTAGGCTCATGTTAGGAGTTTGAGACTTTGTAGGATTTGATATGTTTTTGGATACCTTATGGACATTTATGTTTATTCATACTTTATGTAATAGTGATGTTATTCATTTTGATTAATCTTGTGATGTGATTGATATTGCATAGTGAGCACACATTATTTGAGATTATGTCACCAAGCTTAGATCAATCTATTCACATAGATGATCACCCTAGCACTTGAGTAGCAAGCAGGATGAGACATAGTGATCACTTTGTTTTTCTGTAAATCAAGTAAGTGATCATCTTGACACTTAGGGAGGCATGCAAGATAATATAATGAATGTCGCTTTAGCTAGGCTAAGATGAGACTTATGGGAGTCGCACTTGAAGTGTATCCATAACTTCATGAAACTTGAATAAAGCCAAATGTGAGATCTTGGACAAGAGCTTGATGTGTAACTATGCTAAGAAACTCAGGTTGGTTGCCTTTGTGGCAATTGAACTAAGATTTGTACGGTGTTTAAGTGTGACAAGCCCAATTGAATGGGAGCTCCACCATAGCATACAAATTATATTGTATGTGCTATAGCCGACCACTTAAGGGAGTGATTGGATAGATCCCTACTCCGTCACTATGTAAGCCCTAGTCAACCATTATATGGTCCATTATGTGCCCTTTTTTTCGACCTAGAACTATGTCATGAAGTGAATGTTTAATGTCGCTACTTTAGCATGTCATCTCAGGGCCATGATATATACGATCTCGTAGAGCATGTCTAGGAAAGCAATAAAGTGTGAATGAATTGACATGAGTGTTTGGGGAAGATTATTTAGAACACACCATTTATATTATGGCTCATAGCCTGGGTGATTATGAGGAATTTGTTTTTCAACATAATCATGAGCATATTAGATGGTATAGGATCAAGTTTTGCTGTGAGTTTTGAACTCATGAGGGATTAAAGAAACTTGATTGTGTGTGATCAAATAATCTGGTGCAAATACGAGATATTATGAGTGATGTACTATGTTAGTTTAGATGGTGACTTAATATAGTATTCCTACCCTACACTGTCTCATCAAGTCGTACATTCCATTTTTTTGTATAAAGAGAGGATTGGACAAGAGATTGAGAGGATCCAATTCTGACTGTAGTACCTAGTGTAGACGAGTGGGAGATGTTAGAAATTAGGCTGGTTTTGACCCAACCCATAAACCGTGGTCCATGGATCGTCCACATGGGTTATGTGATAAGTAAGTTTAAATTTGAACTAACTGATATTAGTATGAGTTATCAATATCAATAGTGGAGTAATTTAAACTTAACAGATGGGATCTTTTAGGGATCACATATATCTAATAGTAAGTGAATCTCTACTAGTATTTGAAATACTCCTACATCTCTCTGGGACACCATCTATTGTTCCCTAGAATTTGGAGCGTGGAAATTAGGAGAGACTCTAGTAGCCTCTCCTATGACTTGGAGGTGTTCCACAAAGGAGATCGTGAGGAGTTCATAAAGCAAGCAAAGAACAAGATTCGGTAATTTAGTGATTTGTTTCACCAAAGGTATGCGTCTATATGACCTTTAGAAAAGTATATAACTATTCAACACAATGTATTTTTTTCTCTTGGCATGAAAGATTTCAGATTTCAACTATAACTTAAGGATGAGTTTGTTTCAAGTGGAGGGGTCTAATGTAGGATAGAATCTTCAAATTAATTTTTGTAATTTGTTATATTTGGTATTTTTATGTAATTATCGTTGTTTAAGGTTTAGAGAATTTATTTCTTTGTTTCTAGATACTTTTAATGATATTCAGGTCAAATTTGGTTCATGTTATGATTAGGTATTAATTAGAAGTTATTTTAAAATATATTTTCTTGTCTATCAAGTTTTACGAAGCCCTTAACTAGGGCCTTAAGTCTGTAAAATTTTTTAAAAAAAAATTATTGATATTATAAAAATTCAGACTCCTGTCTGTTGTTTCTTTAGTAGATTTCAAAACCCTTTTTCCTTGTGGATTCAAGGACCCTTGTAGATTCAGGGAACTTTCGTAGTTCGAGGTTATTTTCAAAAGCAAACTTGTTTTATTTCTTGTTTTCTAGAAATAGATGTGTTTTGCTTCTTGACGTTTCCGTATCCCGCATCACAAATTTATGCCACGTATATATCTAAAAACACCGAACAGTTGTGCCTTTTCATTTTTCAGAAGACACATTTTCGATCAATAAGCACTTTTTCATTCAATAGGCACCTTGTCAGTCAATAGATACATTTTCATTTAATAGGTACATTTTCAGTCAATAGACACATTTTCATTCAATAGGTACCTTTTTGATCAATAGACACATTTTCTATCAATAGGCACATTTTTGGTATATTCAATATGAAGGATTATGACCTTTTAATAGGCACTTTTTGGTATATCTAATATGAAGGGTTATGACCTTTCAATGGACACTTTTTAGTATATATATTACAACCTATCTTTTATATACTTATATATACAAAAAAAAAAAAAAAAAAACTAGAGACGCGATATTCTATCTCTTATTCATTCTCACAAAAAACTAATAAATAAAACAACATTACTTTCTTCTGCCTAACTTTTAAAACTTTGTGCTATTTCTTTCACTATCTTTTTTATATATATATATATATATACTTTTTTTTGTTTATAATTTCATGCGTTTTTGCATATTACTCCAACTAAAAAATAATGGTTTTTTTTTTCCGAGGTAGCTATTCTATTGCACCGCACGGGTTAGGACTAGTATGTGTGTGTGTGTGTGTGGATATATAGAGACATTTAGGTGCTATAAACCTAATTACTTTGTCCATTAATTCATATAAGCATATATACTTAATTAAAAAAATATATACACAACTTCTTTTAAATATATATACATATTTATGTTTTTAAAAATAAAATTGCAGCTATTGAGAGTCCTTTATATTTAAGTCCTTAACATTATTAAGGAAAAATTACATTTTTTGGAGTTAAAAAAAAAAAAAAAAAAAAGGTGGTGTTTTAATGTTCAAAAAAGAACAAGAGTAATTCTACGTACCCAAAAAAAAGGGAGGGTACGGTACCACTATTAGTAGTAACTGCTATACTAGGTTACTTTTCTCACATTGTTCATCATCAATTGTGAGTTCAACATCACATGTGACATTTTTTGTCACATTGATGGTTCCTTACTTTTTCTCACATTTGACGGTTCTATCTCACATTGTGCAAGTTCCAACATCACATGTGATAGTTCTTTTGTCACATTCGATGGTTTCCTTACTCTTTTTTCTCACATTTGACGGTTCCATCCTCACATTGTGCAGTTCAACATCACATTGATAGTTCTTTTGTCACATGTGGTTCCCTTATTTTTTCTCACATTGACGTTTCATCCTCACATTTGCAGTTTCAACATCACATGTGAAATTTTTTGTCACTTTGAGTTTCTTACTTTTTTTCTCACATTTGAGGTTCTATCCTCACATTGTGCAGTTCCAACATCATATGTGAAAGTTCTTTTCTCACATTTGGTGGTTCCCTTACATTTTTTTCTCATATTGTGTAGTTTTAACATCACATGTGACAATTCTATTGTCATATTCAGTGGTTCCCTTACCTTTTTGTCACATTTGACGGTTTCATCCTCACATTGTGCAGTTCCAACATCACATGTGATAGTTTTTTTGTCACATTCGATGGTTCTCTTACTTTCTTTTCACATTTGATGATTTCATCCTCACATTGTGCAGTTCTAACATCACATGTGATAGTTCTTTTGTCACATTTGGTGGTTCGCTTATTTTTTTTCTCACATTTTATGGTTCTATTGTCACATTCGGTAGTACCAACATCACATTTGATAGTACTTTTGTCAGATTTGGTAGTTCCTTTTTTTTGTTTTTTTCCTTTTTTTTTTCTCACATTGGACGGTTCCATCCTTACATTGTGCAATACCAAAATCACATATGACTATATTTTTGTCACATTGGATGCTTTCTTTATTTTTTTTTTCTCACATTTGATAGTTCCATTATCACATTATGCAATATCAACATCATATATAATTGTATTTTTCTCACATTTGATAGTATTTTAATTTTTTTCTCACATTTGACAATTCTATTGTCACATTACACAGTACTAATATCACATGTGACCGTACTTTTGTCACGTTCGATGATTCCCTTTTTTTTTTTCTTACATTTGATAGTTCAAATGCCATATTAGGCAGTACCAACATCATATATGACTGTACTTTTTCCATATTTAGTTTTACTTTTGTTTTTTTTTTCACATTTGATAATTCTATCATCACATTGGGCAGTACCAAAATCAAATGTGACCGTACTTTTGTCACATTCGATTATTCTCTTATTTTTTTTTACTCACATTTTACTGTTCGATCATCACACTAATCAGTATCAACATCACACATGGGCGCAGCCAACCCAACTCAACCCCCATCGAATTACCTAATAATCGATGAATATATATATATATATATATAACAAACATACTCTTAAAATTTTATACAACCACTCTATTTGCTTGATTTGAAACCCATTGAATTTAAAATGAATGGATTTAAAAACCTTGATTTGAATACCATTGATTTTTAAAGTCCTTGTTTGGGTTTTTTTATACAATGAAGGATTTGAAATTCCATTGTTTGGATGTCTAAATTTGGATTTGGATTTGGATTTAAGATCAATAAACTATTTTTTCCAATTATTGTTTCCTTAAAAACTTTCTACATTTTAATTTTAGTAACATTTTTTAATAAATACATAAGGCAATGAAAATGCCATTGATAATCCAATTGACAAGCTGATGACTAAAAATTTGTCATCATAGCCAACTAAAAAAATGTCTTGTCAACTATTGACAACTAAAATGTTTTATATCAATAGAAAGAGGGAACCCTAATGCATGAGTTTTTTCACAATATTTAAAATCTCAAACTAAAAAATTGTTTCGAAGTTTTTAACTACTAAAAAGTCATATATCAAGAGAGACGATAAAGTATCCAAAATATGTGTCTTTTACACAAAATTTAAAAGAACATACTAGCACTCAAAATATGTGTCATCATCAAGTTACTCTTGTCATGTTTTGAGATTCAAAACATCAAACAAAATTTATAGGCCTTATGTAACACAAATTTCAATTTTTTATTTTTTATTTTTAAAAAAAAAAAAATACAAAGTACCCTACAATGGGAACATCAAACAAAAATCCAAGTCCGCTTTCTTCATCACTGCTTCTTTGAAGAATTCCATCACTCAATTCAATTAGGAAGCTTATTATATTTTCCTCATTTTCACATACCATCATTTGAAACATACCAGTATATATGACCTCTAATTCCTTGGCCTTTTTGTGATATTTTTTTCTTCTCTTTATCATTTAATTTCTCCTGTCCTTGTCTTGCATCACCAACTCCTTTTTCACTTTTATTGATGAATCAATAAGGTTTTTTTTATTGACTAAGAAATCAACCAAAATACAAGGCAAAACAACCAAGCCATAGCAAAACTAAGACTGGCCTCTGTAAAAAAAAGTTCATAACAGACACACTACAACAAAACAGCAGGCTATGACTGCTTACACCCCTTAACAGTGTGCCATGATCTCAACAAATGAAGCTAAAATGGCCACTACTAAAACACAATCTACAACAAAATTTATACATTAATATCATCAAGCTATTACAACTTTTTAACACAGCAGAAACATGTCACAATTGAGCAATGAAACAACAGATCCTCTAGGCTTTGACAATAATAGAGCACCACAAGATATCCAGCAATACCAAGCTTTCAATAATTCTCCATCATAGGATAGATCAGTCACTAGTTTGATAATGTAGTAGCATTTCAAATTTGAGTCCCCACTAATAGCAAAGGATATGATTAAGCATTGAGTCACAACTGCATAGTTTGCTCTCTAGTGTCCCTTGAACATCCTTCTTTATTATGCAAATAAGTTGATCTTCAGTGTATACCTTCCCAGAAAATATAATAGAATTTTTTGCTTCCATACATGATAAACAGTAGCCCACAAAGCTAGTTTGAAAAGGGTTGTTCTTAAGCCTTTTCCTTTAAGATTATTTCCCCGTAACTCATACCATCCTGCCAATCAGTCTTAGCAAAAGATACTAGAAACAAGTTAATTGTAATTTACCAGACCCTCTTGGTAAAAGAAGAACCAAAAAGTAAATGGTCCTTGAACTCAATACCAGAGCTGCAGAAAACACAAACCATCCACTGGAACTTGGAAGACCCCGTTGCAAGATTCTAGCTTTGGTTGAAAGCTTACTAAGAACAACTATCCAACCAACAAATGAATGTTTGGGAATGGCCAAGTTAAACCACAGTAAATGCCACCATTCCATATTATTACCTCTGCTCCTAATTTCATTTCAAATACCAGCACAATCAAATTTATAAGAACCAACCCATAAATCTCTGTCTTGCTCGTGAGTTTAACTAACAAATGCTTACTTTGGATATTCACTAAGTGGCCTAATCTGGCAAAGCAATAAAATGACACAAACCCACATACACGTGCTACTTCAAAAGAACAAACAGACACAAACACTAGAAACCCACATACCCTTATATGAAAATTTACAATAATAATAATAAATAAATAAATAAAACATAACAAATGAATATTGATACTGTTAATCAACTCATATAACAAATCATGTAGAAGATTAAAGATTCCTCCCCCCCCTCCCCCTACCCATAGAAAAATCGACATTAATCCTTTGAAATAATTGCATATATCTACCTTTCCAAATGGGTAGCCTTGAAAAACCAACAAAGAAAAAGGGATACAAAGCAATGGCAATGAAACTAGGTTTCATCGTTGGATCCTTACCTTTAACAATATCAAAGAGACTATGATCATCCCAAGAAACCTTCACTGGATAGTAAGTCGAAGAGCTACTAAAGGGGGATGACAGAAAGAATGCAAGAAGAAAGGCAAAATTTGCCAAACAGTATATTTCCCAAAAAAATTTAGGCGTGTGGGATGCGTTCAAAGTTATTTAGAAAAGTGGACTGTTTTTGAAAGTCGAGTTTGGCAAACTTGACTTTGGGCTGGAAAACGAACACTATAATGGCATTTTTTTACAGGCTACAGCAGCGTTTAAAGAAAACGCCACTATAGGATACCTATAGTGGCATTTGTAAAACGCCACTATAGTGTTCGTTTTCCAGCCTAAAGTCAATTTTGCCAAAGTCGATTTTCAAAAACAGTCTAACTTATTAAATAACTTTGAATGCATGCCACGCGCCTAATTTTTTTTTAGAAATGCACTGTTTGGCAAATTTTGCCACAGAAGAAGCAATCTGGTTTTTTGAGAAGAATTGAAGAAGCAATCGGCAAGAAACTCAGAGAAGGATAGAGAGTGGCGTGAAAGGAACAATCTGAATTTTATTTTAGGTTTATATATCCGACCTACTCTACCAGTAACCTGCAACCCATTAAAATAAAACTAGCGCGTGCTCAGGGGCTCTTCTATTTTTTGGGTAAGGGTTAATTTAAAGCATTTATTATAATTTGGGATTACTACATTTTCCAATCACTAAAAAAAAAAAAAAATAATCTAGGAGTGTGATGAGTATCATGCGTGGAGAAATAATTTTCCATCAAATAAAATATTATCATGTGTGATGAAAAATTATTTCACTGCACATAATACTCATCACACGATACTATTTTATTTGATGAAAAATTATTTCTCCACACATAATACTCATCACACCCCTAGGTTTTTTTTTTGGGTGATTTGAAAATGTAGTAATCCCAAATTATAATAAATGCTCTAAATTAACCCTAGAGGCTAGTACCTATAATAATTCTTATAAAATCTCTCACCCGAACTTATTATCTAATATTTTATTCCAATGACTCCCCTCAATGCAATCCAAAAATTTTGTGAAATTGTTTAGAATAAAGATACATATCTAACTCCCTACAAAATAGGACAACTTTCTTTTAGTTTTCAAAGCAAACTCACCTCACTCTCTCTCTCTCTCTCTCTCTCTCTCTCTCTCTCTCTCTCTTTTCTTTTTTCTTTTTTCCTTTTTTCTTTTATCAAGATTTTTTTTTTAACTTCACTTTCCTTACTCACATTTAAAATTATTCAGTCACCACCAATGTTTCAAAATTACATTTAAGAGAAAAAAAGAAAAGAAAAAGAGAGTTAACGTGAAACATAAAAATAAAAAATAAAAAATAAAAATAAAAAAAGAAGAAGAAGTAGAACTCAAGGTTGCTACACACCTAAATAAAAAAGTTTAACGCCAAAAACATATACATTTAGTCACCACCAACATTTCAAAATTACATTTAAAAAAAAAGAAAAGAAAGAGAGTTAACATGATACATAATAAGGAAACTTTTCATTGGATGCTTATCATCATTCTTATCAACTCGCAAATGAATCTAGAGACATGTATTGCATGTATTTTTTTTTTTTTTAAAGATAAAGAGATATGTCGTGTGATAAAGATATATGTATCATATAAGAAAAAAGAAAAGAAAAGAGAGTTAACGTGATACATATAAGAAAAAAAAAATAGAACTCAAAGAAAGTTAGTCATAAACAAAACAAAAGAAAACAAAGAGGAACTTGCAAAAGATATAACCTGAAAATTTGTTACAACCTCTGATAATAAATGTCTTTAATATAAAGAAAAAGAAAGGAGGATGTAAAGTTAAACTAAATGTCTTCAATTTGAAGAAAAATGAGAGATAAAAAGGGAGATAGAAACTACAAAGTGTACATGAGTTTGTGAGTCTTAAAGTGTAGGAGTTATAATTTACATATTATCCCTATTAGTTGAAAACTTGTAAGTGGGTATGATGAGGGTATTTTAAGTATAAAAAATGAGGAATCCAAACAGGAGAAGCCCCTTAAATAGTAATATAGAAGTCCTTTAAATAGTAGTATAGATAAACCGTCGGGATTAAAACTTCACCAATTTTTTGGTCATGATTTGTGTGGGTATCATACCCCCCTAAAAAAATAGGGGGTGGCATAGAATGACCCCTTTATCAACATGACTTACTGGTTTCTCTTTTCTCTCCCTTATTTTTATTTATTTTTGAATTTTTTGTTTCCTTAATCCCTAATCTCACTTTTTTTGTTTTTTGAATTTTCGGTTTCCATAATCCCTATTCTCACGTTTTTCTTTTTTGGTTTTTTTTCCCCCTTCTCAAATTTCCTTTTCTTTATTTTGAATTTGAAGAAAAAAAAAAACACTCCTACTATAAAACCATTACTATAACTTCTCATCCATATTCCTTAAATTTAGGCACTATCACATATCAAATTTTTTTTTTTGAGGACAAGTTAATTCCTAATTATCCCAATCACAACTGTTCAAACATTCAAAAAAAAAAAAAATACCATCCCACATAATCATGAGTCCATGATTCCATAAGGAAAAAAAAAAAAAAAAAATCATGAATCCATGATCAGTTGCCAGTTGCAACATTTTGGTTTTTTCTCACTTTTCCTACTTCATTGCACCAAAAAAATAAGATCATTTCAAGCTCAAATTCCACTGGAACAATATCGGTATTTTTGTAGTTGGTAACCATTTTGCTGTTGGTGGAACTTTACTGTTCTTGACTTTTTCTATCAATCTATTCTCCTACAAGTGTTTTAAAAAATAGGTATGTTTATAAATTGTATTTTGTTGTTCGTTAATTTTTTTTTATTAATGAAGAATTAAGACACTAAACCCAAAATAAGAAAAGAGCCTCATCACATGCACGGAGTGCATGTGATAAGGCTAGTAGTGAAGAACGTTGTGAATTTATTTATTTATTTTCTTTTCTTTTCTTTTTTCTTTTCTTTTTTCCTTTTAGATTTTACAATTTCTTATATAATTCTATCAACAAATTGTGGCATGTTGATTTTATCTATTGGTTTTGTGTATTTTGTGGAAGATTTGCACGAATAAGGTCTTCTGATATTGGAGCAATGTTTTTGCATTCAAATAAGTGAGAATCACAATTCAGGTGGATTGATATTCATGGCTATATATATATACCTTATTCTTGGATTTTTTTTTCCTCCTTTTTCCTTTTTCTTTTAGATATTAGAATTTCTTATATAATTTTATTAGCAAATAGTACATTCCTTTTTCGTTACTTTGTTATACTATTTTCAACAAGAAAGAAACTTAATTGAGTTCCTTGATAGGCCCTTAAAGAGGGATTAAAGCTACTAAATACAACATACTTGGAGTAGATGCTCAGTCAAATGATCAATTCTGTCCAAGTAAGGAATGAATTGGTCTATTTCTTCCCAAATTTGAAACCACTATCTAAAGCCTATGAGAAAGCTTCTATTTTTTTTTCTACTAAAGTTAATATTTAATGCAGAACAAAGACATCAGCAACAGGGAGGAAGATGATTTAAAATTTGAGATTCATCATGGGGGAAGGTTCAGGAATCTTAATGGGTTAATTCATGTTCAGGAATCTTAATAAGGCATGGTTAGCTATGTGCTCTAAGTTTTTTTTTATCTTTTAGGGGGACTAATATTTTGATGCTTATGTATATATTGTTTGTGTGTTATAACGTAGGATACATTGTCTACCAATGGTCAGAAGACACCTGCAAGGCTACAACAAGTACAAGAAGTGTTGGAGGTGGATTGTTGCTACTACAAGTGCTGTTTTTGTAACTGAAACTACTACAAGGGCTGGAGAAGCAAGGGTTGTTGCTACAAGTGCTGGAGATTCAAGTTCAAAGTATGTAGGCCAAGAAAAAGAACTAACCTTGGACGATTTGAGAACATATAGCTAGGCATTAATAATAATCTGTTTTATGTAATCTATGTACATTTGGTGGTGATAATTTTGGAGCTTTAGGTGATGTAGATTATGTACCCGCAAATAATTCTGTAATTTTTTTTTTTTCGTCCTTAATATAATTTTGCAGCTTTAGGTGATAATTCTCACCTATTTATCCTGAATAAAGCTGCATTGAATTTAACCTTATTATTTAATCTTTTTAAACATATCTAACCTTATTATTTAATCTTTTTAAACATATGAATTTCAAGGTATTTTTTTTATGCAAAATGATAAAACTCAAATAAGGAATCACGTTATTAGTAATATAGACTAGCCTCTGAGCACCCGCTCATGCGCATGCTCAGAGACTCTTCTATTTTTTGAGTAAGGGTTAATTTAGAAGATTTATATAATTTGGGATTATTACATTTTTCAATCATTAAAAAAAAAAAAAAACTAGGGGTGTGATGAAAAATTATTTCACCACACATAATACTCATCACACCCCTAGGTTTTTTTGTGATTGAAAAATGTAATAATCCCAAATTATAATAAATGTTCTAAATTAACTCTTATCTAAGAATTGAAGTCGCACGCGCGTGCTCAGAGGCTAGTTAGACATATTGATACAACTACAATTGTGCTTATCATCTAATACCTTTAGCATATACATCACCTACTCTTTTACAAGTCACATCTATACTCTCTTTTTTTGTTTGTTTGGAAAATAAGTGAAGATGGAATTTATAAAATGCCCATATATACAAAAAAAATGTGCAAGAGTAACTTTTTTTTTTTTTTTTTACATGATAGTTATAATGAAAAATGAGAATTTAACATTGAATGTCTTCGAAACATGAGTAGGTGTCAATTGGTTGAACTACAAGACTCTTGACAAATTTATGAGAGTAATATTAGTTCATGACAATGATGCGTTGATGGTAGACTTTATTTTTAAATTTTTTTTGGGGTAAGTTTATAGTATAATAAATCATATAAGAGGATAGAGTATTTCTCAATTATTGTACTAACTCAAATTAAGTTCCCATAAAAAAAAAAAAAAAGTGACTGCACGTGTCAATAGACTTACATACCTAGTGATACTTTTAAAATCACATTGTACGTGCAATGCTCATTTACACCTACCAAAGTCTCGCAGACCCAACCCACCCAGAGTTAAGAAGTTTGTAAACAAGCTGGGCTGACTGTGAGAGTTCATACTTTTCTGGGCTGGGCTACTGGGCTTGGGCTTTCATACGACTTTTGGTTTTACAGTAAACGTCGTCGGATATGTGTGAGGATCCAGTTTTAGTCTTTTCATCTATTCCATATATATATATATATATAATCATGATCCCGTAGATTTCTTTTTCTCTTTTGCTACTTTAAGAGCCCGAGAGGTCTGGTATCAAACCAAAAAAATAAAAAATAAAAAAAATAAAAATAAAAATTGGCAAAGAAACCTGCAAAGAAGGCCATCGCTCAAAATAAAAAATAAAAGGTGGGTACTCTAATCTATCCGTATGTATTCTGTTATTGACATTTTAGTTTTATGTGTTGTGGTTTTCATAGGTTGTGATTTATTTATTTGTTTCAATTTGGTGGTGTGTAGGTGGAAATTTATTGGCAAGGATTTCCTACAATTGTTGGTCTATCTCATTTATATGCTATGCATCCCTCTCTCCCTCTCTTGTTCTTTTTAAATTTTTAGTTTTTTTGTTTACTTCCTTTTCTTTTTTCCTTTTAGATTTTACAATTTCTTATATAATTCTATCAACAAATTGTGGCATGTATATTTTATCTATCGGTTTTGTGTATTTTGTGGAAGATTTGCACGAATAAGGTCTTCTGATATTGGAGCAATGTTTTTGCATTCAAATAAGTGAGAATCACAATTCAGGTGGATTGATATTCATGGCTATATATATACCTTATTCTTGGAGTTTTTTTTTTCCCCCTCCTTTTTCCTTTTTCTTTTAGATATTAGAATTTCTTATATAATTTTATTAGCAAATAGTACATTCCTTTTTCGTTACTTTGTTACACTATTTTCAACAAGAAAGAAACTTAATTGAGTTCCTTGATTAGGCCCTTAAAGAGGGATTAAAGCTACTAAATACAACATACTTGGAGTAGATGCTCAGTCAAATGATCAATTCTGTCCAAGTAAGGAATGAATTGGTCTATTTCTTCCCAAATTTGAAACCACTATCTAAAGCCTATGAGAAAGCTTCTATTTTTTTTTTTCTACTAAAGTTAATATTTAATGCAGAACAAAGACAACAGCAACAGGGTGGAAGATGATTTAAAATTTGAGATTCATCATGGGGGAAGGTTCAGGAATCTTAATGGGTTAATTCATGTTCAAGAATCTTAATAAGGCATGGTTAGCTATGTGCTCTAAGTTATTTTTATTTTTTAGGGGGGACTAATATTTTGATGCTTATGTATATATTGTTTTGTGTGTTATAATGTAGGATACATTGTCTACCAATGGTTAGAAGACACCTTCAAGGCTACAACAAGTACAAGAAGTGTTGGAGGTGGATTGCTGCTACTATAAGTACTGTTTTTGTAACTGAAACTACTACAAGGGCTAGAGAAGCAAGGGTTGCTGCTACAAGTGCTGGAGATTCAAGTTCAAAGTATGTAGGCCAAGAAAAAGAACTAACCTTGGATGATTTGAGAACATATAACTAGGCATTAATAATAATCTGTTTTATGTAATCTATGTACATTTGGTAGTGATAATTTTGGAGCTTTAGGTGATATAGATTATGTACCTGCAAATAATTCTGTAATTTTTTTTTTGTGCTTAATATAATTTTGCAGCTTTAGGTGATAATTCTCACCTATTTATCCTGAATAAAGTTGCATTGAATTTAACCTTATTATTTAATATTTTTAAACATATGAATTTGAGGGTATTTTTTTTTACGCAAAATGATAAAACCCAAATAAGGAATCACGTTATTAGTAATATAGACTAGCCTCTAAGCACCCGCTCACCCACGTGCTCAGAGACTCTTTTATTTTTTGAGTAAGGGTTAATTTAGAAGATTTATTATAATTTGGGATTATTACATTTTTCAATCATAAAAAAAAATTTTTTTTTTGTGATTGGAAAATGTAATAATCCCAAATTATAATAAATGTTCTAAATTAACCCTTACCCCAAAAATAGAAGTCTTCGTGCGCGTGCTCAGAGGCTAGTTAGACATATTGATACAACTACAATTGTGCTTATCATCTAATACCTTTAGCATATACATCACTTAATCTCTTTTACAAGTCACATCTATACTCTCTTTTTTTTGTTTGTTTGGAAAATAAGTGTGAAGATGGAGTTTATAAAATGCCCATGTATACAAAAAAATGTGCAAGAGTAACTTTTTTTTTTTAAAATGATAGTTATAACGAAAAATGAGAATTTAACATTGAATGTCTTCGAAACATGAGTAGGTGTCAATTGGTTAAACTACAAGACTCTTGACAAATTTATGAGAGTAACATTAGTTCATGACAATGATGCGTTGATGGTAGACTTTATTTTTAAATTTTTTTTGGGGTAAGCTTATAGTATAATAAATCATATAAGAGGATAGAGTATTTCTCAATTATTGTACTAACTCAAATTAAGTTCCCATAAAAAAAAAAAAGTGATTGCACGTGTCAATAGACTTACATTCCTAGTGATACTTTTAAAATCACATTGTACGTGCAATGCTCAATTATACATACCAAAGTCTCGCAGACCCAACCCACCCAGAGTTAAGAAGTTTGTGAACAAGCTGGGCTGACTGTGAGAGTTCATACTTTTCTGGGCTGGGATACTGGGCTTGGGCTTTCATACGACTTTTGGTTTTACAGTAAACGTCGTCGGACATGTGTGAGGATCCAGTTTTAGTCTTTTCATCTATTCCATATATATATATATATATATAATCATGATCCCGTAGATTTCTTCTTCTTCTCTTTTTCTAAAACTCAAAACGGGCGCCTCCACCAAACAAAAAAGGTCACAATTCTCTCTCTCTTTTCTCTGACTTTTCATGGTTTGGACAAGCTATACTCATTTGACTACAAAGAATGGTAATATGCTATTTGCTTTTGTGTGTGTGTGTGTGAAAAAAAAAAAAAAAAAAGGTTGGTTTTCTCAGAAACCAACCAATCAACCAGAGTGTATTAGTTTTTGTTAGTTAACTTGTTTGCCTTCATTTGGAGATTTGTGGGTGTGTTAGTTTTGTGTCTGTAATCTATATTCTTGCTCTAATATGATTTGATATGATATGTTTTGGGTATAAATGGGTGTTGAAATGGTTTGGTTCAATGCCTATGAGCATGATGTCCAATTACTCTATTTATCATTTACTTCTCTTTTCACATTGGCTAATATGAGTTCACCTAGTGGAATTTCCAATCTCAGTTGTAGCTTTTCAAAGAAACATGATTAGAAGTGATTGTTATGCTTTTTAGTTGCATAATTTAGCTCTTACTATTACTTTTTAATCGTAATTAGTGCACAAAACTCCCACATCTGCAGGGTGGGAAAGGTGATTGATAAGTAGCCTTATCCCCAAATTTTTTTTTTTTTGGAAAGGCTGATTTCCGAACTTGAACCGTGACTTTTACTTTTTTCCCCCCAATAGAAAATTAGATAGAAAAAAAAAAGTTAGTTATCTATATAATCACATAGTAAAGAGAATTTTTGGCTATCAGTATAAAATATTCCCCTTTTCGATACTTAGATCAGTCCGTTAGCAAAGAAGGTTTCAATGTCATCATAACTATAAATCTTGGAATGGCGTCCCATTATGCATTTTGTGGACAAGTTGGCAAGAGTGTAATAATAGAATTTTTGTGGGTAATGCCCGATTCATGTTATCAATCAAGCAGACCTTGCTAAGATATTTGTTTGAGTGGATGGTTGTCTTAGGTAACATCCCCTCCTGTTCTTTCTTAGAGTTCTTAGATAGCTTGCATTTGACTTTGTGATTCACCTTTGTGGGAAGGTTTGGGTGTGCATGTTTTCTTGTTTGTGTTGAATTAAATTATTTTCAACTCTATATATATATATATATAATATTTAGATTAATCAAATTGACTGTAGCTTAGTTATCTTAAGGAGTATTGTGATTACATAAATTTTTGATTACATTTTCTTTAATTCACGTTGGCCCTAAGGTCGTAAACAGTGGGTTAACTTTGGTTTTTGGATCCTGTAGGTGAAAGTATGCATAAATTTCTTGCAGAGTTTTCCATTCAAATGGTTAGTGTGGCTGGAGTTTGAATAAACAATCAGATGTGATAATTTTGTTTGGTTGGTGACCGTGTTCAGATTTTGTAACTTATTATTTCATTGAAGCACCCACCTGATCCCTTGTAATTAAATGTTCATTGAAATTATGAATAGTGAGACCTGTCACCTGCTTATTTAATGGTGCAAGTGAATTTTGGCAAGTGAGCACTTGTCTTGGCGACCTCCTATGGCACCTTATGGAGCCTATAAAGGAGATTTGTTGGTAACTGGAATCTTTGATTTCAAATACTTGTTTATCACTTTATCTTCAAATTACATGGGCAGGTTACAGTTCCTGGCTTTTTTTTTTCATGATTTACAGAGCTATATGTATAATTATTTGTATGATTAATGATCCTGAATTGTTGCTTAATTGACCCATATATCGTTTGCTGTTTGTTTACGCTTTCCTCTGTCTCTGTCTCTGTCTCTCTCTCTCTCACATGGAGGTTTTGTCATCTCATTTGAATCATTTTCCACTGTAAATAATTGTGCAGGGCGTATTAAGCGAAGGGAATGATAAAGGATCCCATAAAACATGTGGAACCCGATCCAGTTAAGGAAAATAATAGAAAATGCACCATACATGAAAGTTATAAGGTCTTTAGGAATACTAATTCTTCCTCAATGGCCAAAAATGATGTGCAAGATACAATCTTAGAAATAGATCCGACAATGTGCCCTCCCTTTGCTGGTATTAAACAAACGGGCATGGAATCAACCCTAGATCCGGTGGAAGTGAAACTGTTGAATAGAAAGAAAAGGAGAAGGAAAAATCAGAAAAAGAAGACAAATGTACTTCAAAATAGTGGAAAAGTTCAAAAGTTGCCAGAGGAAGGTTGCCCTACTAGCATCAATCATATGAGTAGTATATCAGAACTAAGTATATCAGGTGAAAGAAACTGTGAACAAAAAGTTATTTTATTGGGCACTGATGAAACTAATTCCTTTTCAGTGACTAATCATTCACAAATTCTAGCAGATGACAAATGTAAGGTCTCAACCAGTGCACATTCTTTTTCAATGCCAAGGAGTGAAGTGGAAGATACTATCTCAGGAGTAGAACAGACAAGCATGGAAACAACCCAAAATCCTGCGGAAGTGAATCTGGTGAGTAGAAAGAAAAGGAGAATGGGAAGTCATATGGCAACGGCTAATGCACAGCAAAACAATGGACAAGGTCAAAAGCTTCCAGAGCAAGGTTTTCTTACAAGCACCAATCACATGAATAATACGTCAACACGAAGCCTATCAGGTGAAAGAAATGTTGTAGAAAAGGCTGTTTCATTAGGTACTGATGAAAATAGTCCTCTTTCAGCAATCAATTCTTCAGAGAGTTTGTCACATGGCAGTTATAAGGTCTTCAGCAATACTAGTTCTTCTTCAATGGCCAAGAGTGAAGAGCAGGGTACTATCTTGGGGGTAGAATTTTCACTGTGCTCTCCCTTTGATAGGATTGAACAAATGGGTGTGGAAACAACTCAAGATCTTGTAGAAGTGAATCTGGAAAGTCAAAAGAGAAAAAAGAAGAAAAATTGCGAGAAGCCTCCTAAGGCACTGCAAAATAGCGGACAAAGTCAAAAGCTGCTTGGGGAAGGTTGTCTAACTAGCACCAATCATATGAATATTATGTCAACATCAAGTTTATCAGCTGAAAAAAACAATGGAGGAGACATTAGCTTGTTGGGAACAGAAGAAACTAATACTTCTCCTGTGGCTAATTCTTCACAAAGTTTATCACATGAAAATCATAAGGTCCCCACCAATGTTAATTCCTTTTCAATGAGCAGGAGTGAAGCACAAGATACTGTTCCAGGGGTAGATTCAGCACTGTGCCCTTCCATTTCTAGGATTGAAGAGAGGGGCATGGAGGCAACCCAAAATCCTGTGGAAGTGAATCCGGGGAGTCTAAAGAAAAGGAGGAAAAGGAGGAAGAAGAAGCGTAATGCATTACAAAATAGTGGACAACCTCAACAGCTGCCAGAGGAACATTGTCTGACAAGCACCAATCACATGAATATTATGTCAACAGTAGGTCTATCAGATAAAGGAAACAGTGAAGGAAAAGTTATTTCACTGGGCACTGACGAAACTAATACTTTTGCAGTGACTAATTCCTCACAAGGTCTGTCACATGAAAATTTTAAGCACTTCAACAATGCTAATTCTTTTTGGACGACCAAGAGTGAAGTGCAAGATACTACCCCCGGAGCAGATTCAACACTGTGCCCTCCCTTTGATGGGATTGACCAGTGTAGGGAAACAACCCAAAATCCCGTGGAAGTAAATCCAGTGTGTAAAAAGAAAAAAAGAAGGAGAAATCGGAAAAAGCGCCCTGATGCTTTGCAAAATGGTGGACAAACTCAAAAGCTGCCAGTGGAAGGTTGCCTGACTATTGCCAATCATAAGAATATTATATCAACTGTGAGTTCATTAGATGAAAGAAATACTGAAGAAAAATTTATTTCATTGGGTACTGGTGAAACTAACTCTTTCTCAGTGACCAATTCTTCAGCAAGTCTATTGCATGAAAATTCTAAGGTCTTCAGCAATACTTATTCTTTGCCAATAATGTGCCCTCCCTTAGCTGAAATTGAACGGGTGGGTTTGGAAACAACCAAAAATCCTGTGGAAGTGAATATGGTGATTAAAAAAAAGAAAAAAAGAAAAAGAAATAAAAAGAAAGAGCCTAAGCATAATGGTGGACAAGCTCAAAAGCTGGGTGAGGACAGTTGCCCAACTAGCACCAATGATATGCATATTATGTCAAATCTAAGTCTATCGGATGAGAAAAATGGTGAAGAAAAGTTTTTTGCACCAGCTGGTGATAAAATTGAACAAGTTTGTGTTGCTGTTGCTGATGAAGGGGATAAAAACTCAGAGATTTCTCATATTTCTCTTTTGAGAGCACCTGTTGGTCATTTGAGGAAGAAGCTTCTTATTCTTGATATAAATGGGGTGCTTGCTGATATAGTTCTACCTGCTCCAAAGAATTGCAAACCAGACTTTAAATTTGCAGGACGGGCACGTGAGAAATGATGTTGTATATATTTTTTCACTTTCTATATAAATTTTATCCATTTAATCTGATAAATGTCTTCTTATTTCAGTATTCAAGAGGCCATTCTATCAGGATTTCCTGAAGTTCTGCTTTGAGAGATTTGAAGTGGGCGTGTGGTCCTCAAGAGCCAAGTACTTTTCTGACAATGCTAACTGGATGTCATTCACTTCATCTCTTTATGTATCAGTTTCTTTTTATTTTCAGTTTTAAAAGAAACAGCTTCTGTCCTCTCTCTCCCTCATTTTGGTTTTCTTTTAAAAGCATGTGACTGCTGTTGCCAATCAGCTTAGTGTACAAGTGTTAATTGCAATTATTTATTAATTTTCTGAAGGAAAAATGTGACAAGGGTGATTGATTATTTGATGGGAGGTGTGAAGCGTAAGCTGCTACTTTGTTGGGTATGTACTTTTCATTTGTTTTCTTCGACATTTTTACAACCTCTGCCTTCTCATTTATCAATTTCAAGCGGCTTTCTGCCAATAAGTTTGTGTTACTGTAACAGTTTAAATGCATCTACATAATTCTATTGATATCCCCCCCTTTCTTATGGTGGAGGAGGTGCCACCGTTTAAGCTAGAGCTCATTGGCTACATTGGCATTTTGTTTTCCCAGGATCGATCTCATTGCACTCCTACAAAGTTCAAGACTCTTGAAGACAAGCATAAGCCTGTGGTCTTAAAGGAGTTGAGGAAAATTTGGGAAAAACATGACCCTAGTCTTCCATGGAAAAAGGGAGACTATAATCAATCAAATACGTTGTTGTTGGATGATTCTCCATACAAAGCATTGCTTAATCCTGTAAGTTGATCAGCTTTTGTTGTTCACCTTTTCCTGGGGGAGGCAATTATTTATTGATTATGTGATCTTTTGAACTTATACCCTAACTCTATTGTTGGTTATGTAAAACTTTGATCTTATAGCCGCACACAGCAATCTTCCCTGATTCATTCAATTTTCAAAATACGGATGATAAATCATTAGGTAAGATGGCTTCTAACCTTATCAGCTTGAATTTTACTCTTCAGAAATGTATTTTATGTTACTCTACTCTGTAACTACTATCTTCATGCCTAACGGTGGCAAAAGGTGATGCTTGAGGCATGGTAAGAATAATACCCTTGGATTATCCTAGTTCCCTTTCCTGCTGATTGACCTACCTTTTGTTTGGATCTTAGAAAAACAAGGAAATGTTAAGGAATATTGTTGAAATCCTTAATAAAAGAAGCTAAATTCTTTCCCCCTTTTTTAGTTTATAAGATCTAAATGGAGCATAATTGTGGCAAATAATGGAAAATTAATTAATGCTGAGTAGGTACATCTTATGGGTGAGATCAAGTGGGTGGATGCTTGAGGCTGGGTTATATATTCTACTGTGATTCGTTTTGGTTCATCTATAACATATCGCCGCAAGCCACATTGGGCAGTGATGCCACATTAATTAAATGGGATTTTTTCAATCAAAGAAAAGGAAAAAGAAAAAGGGAACTGAGAATTATTTGGATGATCTGCTTTATTTGAATAATTGATCATTCTTACATGTAGTTTGTACAGAAAATTCAGTACCATCAATTTGAGCCACTAGCAATTTTTAAAATATGGACTGCATGTGAAATTATTTTCTGTAAATACCAGGTGAAATGATTAATGACATAATGCTATTCATGGTAGGTGCTGGTGGTGAGCTTCGGGTTTATCTGGAGGGATTGGCTGAAGCTGAAAATGTACAGAACTATGTAAGGGAAAACCCTTTTGGTCAAAGAGCTATCACTGAAAGAAATACATCTTGGGAATTTTACGAGAGTATTATAAATTCGTTAAAATCCTAACCAACCACAAGATAAATGTGATTATCTACTTTGCTTTGAGTATATGCACTAGAGAGAGAAAGCATGAGTGTTTATTTGCGGCTTTGTCAAGAGTCTTGTAACTTAATTCACCCCATCTAATGTTTTTAATTGAGACGTTTAGAGTTTAAATATCATTTTTGTTTTTGTAACTATCGAATTATATATATTAAAAAAAATTGTTTTCCCCCCCTAATTACTAACCTTAGCTTCCCTTGAAGCATGCTTTCATTATTTTTGGCAGCATGCTTTCCATCTTATTCCATCTTATTGATTGCATTGAATGATGTAATTTTTAACAAGCTGGTTAGTAGCACCATAATTGGATTGGCATTAGGAGTAACCCCATTTTAAGGAACTCTAAAATCATCATTGTTCTCTTGTTTCGAGAATAAAAGGGGAGATTCATATTTCATATTTAGATGGCTAATATTCTATGAGCAGCTGTGCTGGAAGGTTAGTTTAATGTTGTTTTCGCAACTGCCATTAGCTTTGTTTATGGGTTATGATAGCATATTTGTAAGAACCAAAGAAGCTGTTTAGTTGGTAATAGCTATCCCATTGGAATGTAATCTATTTGCCGAGTATGTGTAAAGAACTTAAATATTAGGCTGATACTTGAAGGAGCATGCACTGTTTTTTGTCTTTAAAGCATTCGTCTATCTTTCGGCCCGCAAAATATAAATCAGCAATACAACACTACGGAACATAGGCATAATTTCAGTTAAAGCTTTCTCTTTGAGCCCAATTTGTCTTTAACAGTTCCATGTCGAAACATAATTTGATTGTTATTAATTTGTAATGAAGGGTTTGATGTAAGCATTTTCTTGAATTGCTACTACTCCCAATCCCAGTTCCTCTAGGAACCATCCTTGGGGGCTTTAGGCGGATTCAGTCACTCAACAATTGCTGCAAAAAATTAGAGCCAAACCCTGAACTCAGCCAACTTGCAAAAAGCTGGTCCATTTTGGGACAAGATTTCTTCTCATTTAAATCTTTCGATTCCATTTGATTTTTAGTTAGATGTGAGACGTGGTATTTATTTGTTTTTGTGTGGTTTACATGGAATTTTTTAAGACCTTTTCTTTTTTAACGCCGCATACCCCTTTTTTATTTTATTTTAATCTTCATCATCCAAGTGTCACTCATTTGCGTTATTAGGATTTAGGAAAGTAGTGTGGATCATTCTTTTTATTCTTAGCATGTTATCAATATGACTCTTAGTCTGATTATCAGTTATGTTGTTAACTCTTGGCTGGTCTTCATATACAACTCATAGTACAAAATCTAATGAGAAAAAGAAATTAGTGGACGGCCCATTGCCAATGTAGCACAGAGGGGTCATATATATAGAGAGAGACCAGATAACAAGTAATTACAAAGTATATTAATTAGCAAAGAGTGGGCTTGGTTGATAGTTGATAGTTGATACATTAATAACACCGCCTTAAACATAAGTAATGTGCTTAGATCTAAGAAGAGTAATGCACAAACCACTAGTTTGGGAATAATTTTCAAAATCTTGACTTTGATACCATGTTGTACAGATGGGCCTATGTATATAGAGAGAGATTGGATAACCAAAATAGTCTTCAATAATATGGTAAATTGCTGTCCAATAGTACAAGAAAGCACAAGGAAAAGTATAGTGGACCCAAATAATGGGCTTGGGCCTGATACATTTTGCAGCCTAGTTGTAGAAAAGAGCTGACCACGTTTTAAATACTGGAGTTGAACCCAATCATGAGGGCAGGGACTACCATCTCCAAAATGTAAATATATATATTTTGTAATATACATAAGTATTTAAAATGTGGTCCAAATAACATAATTAAATCCCCCAATATTTCAATTGCCAAAAAGAAAGAAAATAGTCGTAAAGGAATTATGTATGAAGAAAATGAAAGACAAAGATTGATAACATAAAAGATGGCCATGCTTGGGAAAGACCAACACGTATAGAAGATAAAGAAATGTTTAAGAAAGGAATGGTAAAAGAGATGATAGAAGCAATTGAAAGACAAGATAGTAGAAAGTCAAAGACAAAAGAAGATGTAGGGAAAGTTATAAAGGACATGCTAGAACTAAAATGAGAATACCAGCATAAACAATGATATCATAGTTTATCTGAAGAAGTGTATCAAGATAATAATATTGTGATAACGACTATTTTCTTTAAAGAAATAAGTGACAGAAAAATTTGTATGAAAATAATAGTTTAAATACTGTAAGCATTAATTTACTCTGTTATACCATTATTGATACCTATAATGAAAAAAAAGAAAATAGTTAAAATCACTTGCTTCTAGCATGGTATAACAGAGTAACTATAAAGTCTGTCTTTCTATGAAATACAGCTATGATAAATGCTTACAGTATTAACCATTAATACTTGTGATAACATATAAAGACATAATTAATGGTGTAATAAAAGACAATTGTGGATCTATTAGTATCAAGACGTATATGAAACACAATATAATTATATTCAGCCATTATTATAAGGGTCATCAAATAGTCCATGGCCCACAGCCCGACTCAGAAACCCGATGGCCCACTGGGCTAATGGGTGGCCCGGCCCGTTGTTATTGAGGCCTATGGGTAGCCCACTAGCCCAGTGGGTCAGGCCATGGGCTAGTTTTTATGCCCATGGGTACCCGGTGGGCTAGCCCAGTAGCCCAACCCGTTGCCCAGCCCATTGGCCTAACCCATTAGCCCAGCCTAATAACTCATAATTCATAACAAAAATATATAGGAAGTATATGAAGGATTGATCTTAAGATATCATAGAGAAAATTCTTAAGAGAACTCCCTCAACTACTAAGATATCCAAAGTAATTGTGCTAAACTTAGTTTACTAAATATATATTTTTCTAGTAGTCTATCAAATTTGAATTAACCATTTGACATTTTTTTATTAAAGATAAAAATTAAAAAAAAAAACTATTTAAAGCCTTAATAAATAAAAAATTAAATAGGTTTTCATCAACAAAACAAAAAATTAAATAGATTTGACTGTAAAAAAAATTTGTAATTAAGTATTAAATTCTTTAATTCTTTCATTTAAAAAAATAGATTGATTATTTCCTTATAAAAAATTGATTCTTTCCTTATAAAAATAATAAAATAATATGCTAACACAAGCCCATGGGTGACCCATTAGGCCCAACCCGATAGAGACAAAATTGGCATTGCCCATGGGCAGGGTCATGGGCTAAGGTTTCCTCTTTCGGCCCAGCCCAACCCGGCCCATTAACTAGTTAATAACCCATTATACCCAGCCCACTGTGCCCATGGGCCAAGTAAAAATGGGCCGGGCTGGCCCGACCCGGCCCATTGATGACCCAGCCATATCATTGTCAGAATCAGAATCTGTTTCATAATCCATAATACTGTTTGACCAATTATTGTCTATATCTCTTATGCTATAGCTTTCATCATAATCTATATCATCATAGTCCATGTTTCAAATTAGTGTGTGCCTAGCCTAAGTGTGAACAAGCAAACAGATTATAAGCTGATAAATGTATTTATTCTCTTTTTAAGCAATTAACTTACCATTAACTTACTGGATTATTTATCCCTCATGAAATAGCGTTTGGCTGACATTAAATATTTTTATTAATTTATTTAGTGTGTCTTTTTCAAATTCTAACATACCGATTTGTTTAGCAATTTTATTCCGTCTAGCACATTGTTTTTTAGTATGTTCCTCTTTTTTGCATTTATGACAAATAATATGTCTAACATTCTCATTATCTGATGACTCAGTAGTATTTAAAACTGCTATTTCTTTTTCTCTATCTGTATCTAAGGGTAAATTTAAAATTTCTATTTTTTTATTTAATTCTACCAAATTGTTAGCTATCATAGATTTCTCAATTAATTTTAACCAAAATAGTCTTCAATAATATAGAAAATTGCTGTCCAATAGTACAAGAAAGTACAAGGAAAAGTATAGTGGACCCAAATAATGGGCTTGGGCCTGATACATTTTGCAGCCTATATGTAGAAAAGAGCTGACCACGTTTTAAATACTGGAGTTGAACCCAATCATGAGGGCAGGGACTACCATCTCCAAAATGTAAATATATATATTTTGTAATATACATAAGTATTTAAAATGTGGTCCAAATAACATACTTAAATCCCCCAATATTTCAATTGCCAAAAAGAGGTGAAAGAAAAAGAAAAATGAAATGGTCTGTTGGTCCATGATATGTGGCCCTCCTCTCAAAGCCGAAAAGGAAAGCAAAAAACTTTTTAATATATATGTTTTAACAAATCAGAGCCACAAAATTTTCCTATTAAAAAAAAAGCTTCAAAATTTTAATAAAGATCGTAGTAAATACAAAGAACATATATATTTTTTATTCTTCATTTTTTCCACTTGAATTGTATTAAATGGTTAATAAAGAGTAGAAGATCGATAGTATATTAACCTATTAATAGAGTGGTTATAGTTTTGCTGACTCTTCCAATGTTTCTATCTCATAGATGAAACAAATATTTTCAGTCATGAATATAAAATTAAGCTTACAACAAAAGTGAACATAATTTTGTAAAAGATTCTTTGATTTTGTATATTAAAAGAGAAATTGTTAATAATATTAGTACAAAATCAATTCTATACGGTATTCAAGACTTAATTTTTTTTTTTTTATACATTTCGATAGGCTATTAAAAGGATATGTATTAAGAATTTTTTTGTTTTGTTTTGTTTTTTTTGTGTCTTTTCTTTAATTTATATTTTCTTAACACTAAATGTGCTAGTTTGATTTTCATGTATTAATTTAGTTTTAAATGAATCTGATTTTTAAAAAGCTTTTAGTCTATTTCTTTTTAATTTTAAATTCCAAAATTTTTTTTGTTGATCGTGCTTTGCCCCTTAAAATTTGAAAATCTAATCTCGTTTCTGGGTGTGGGTTTATTATCGGATGATTACAGAATAATAAATGACCTTGATATATATATATATATATATATATTTGAGAGAAATCTCGTTTCTGGGTGTGGGTTTATTATCGGATGATTACAGAATAATAAATGACCTTGATATATATATATATATATATATATTTGAGAGATAATAGTTTTAACTAATAATATCTGCTCTATAATGATTGTTTCTTATCATCAAGCTAAGATACTAATTGATTTTTAATATAGATGGGGTTTGAACCGTATATTTCATATTTGACGACAAGAGTGTTTTATATATAAGTGTTGAGAGTAGGCTGCATTGAGCAAATATGACACTAACGAGATATGATTATAAATGTTGAGATTAGACTACGTCGAGCTTATATGACACGAGTAATTTCACCTTCAGCAAAAGCCACAAAAAAAGAAAAAGAGAAAGAGTTTCAACTGGGGTTTGACTTACTTCCAGTACTTTTTTTAACTAGAATCTCCTTTTATTTTAATGAGAAACTACTACATTACCTACTAATTAAATAAAATATGGAGATTAAAACTCATTACCACTTTCTATTGTGTATTTGAAACAAAAAAACATCTCTAATTAAAAAAGTATTAGAGGTAAGCGAAACACTTTCAATTGATGCCAATAAATGATGACCATTGCATATGTTCTCACCGTATCGATCACCTATAGCAAGCTAGGATCTGACAAAGTTGCTGACTATAACATTAACATCTTGGCCTAGCTAACCCTTCTTGACTCTGGCATACAATCATGATCTTTTCCTCCGCATTTTTTCTACTTTACTGGAACATACAGATATTGATTGTTGACCCTAAATCCATTTGTGTCTGATTGCCCATTCTCATCTAAACCTTTTCCACGTAAATTTCACACACACACACACACACTACTACGCTTTCTGCAATAAAAACCATGACGTACACTACAGCTAATTATAGACAAGATCACATGTATCTTAACAAAATTTCAACAGGGCTGGTATGATAATAATAATGCTTGTTTTCCAAAACTATATAGTATATACAATATCATCAATATGTCAGATTACTATAGGGACGTATAACAATATTTGGGCCACAAACTAGATCAAGAAAATGTGAAGAGTGGTTAAACTAGGAGGAGCTTATAATAAAACTTTCCTAATTGTTTTTATTTTTAATCTTATAGAATAGAGATTCACAATCATGGCAGAATTGGATAAACTAGTTAATAAGATGGGATCCAGGATATGGTAATTATAATATATAGTAAAATAAACTGGCATGTGAGTTGTGACATAGATGACTTTGGGAGTTGAGACTCTAATCTGGCAATTTGGTTGTATGATTTGTTCTTGACTTTTTGCAATTGTCAATCTTGGGAAGTGCAGGAATATTTATAGCCACGCTAATTGCATAAAAAATAACAAGATTTTAGTGGAAAAATATCATTTTCTTCATACACGTGACGGTGATTATTATTATTATTTTTAATTTTAAAAATGGCAATAATCTCTTCTCTTTTGGTGGGTTTAGATACTAAAAGCACAAGGTTTTGCTTTGCTTATTTGTTAAGGCCAGGTCACATCTTTTTTAAATAATGCTAAATAATTTAGGTTTCCTTCGCTATAAAGTTGTCTGCAAAAACAACTAGAAGCTATAGTATATAGTATATTCCGTTCACTTTTGTGTTTGTTGAATATTAAATATATAAAATTAGCAAGAAAGATGGTTTCCAAATACAACTCTTTAAATTTTCTCTAATCATAATTTTTTTTTTTTGACAAACGAGGGTGTCCAGACCTCAAACCTCTTGTAATATTTGATTCTTCAAGTGTATGTAGTTTTCTTTCCTCGATCAGATGTATGCAGTCTTCTCGTTCCACACGCACCAAATAATTATAAGGAAGAATCCTATAAGGATAACCCCAAGATGCTAGAAAGAGGTTTTGAAATTAGAGCCTCATGGATATATGAGACATTAGAAATCGCTAAGCCAACCACTTACAATTCTCAAATAATCTAAATATAAGATACATGACATCTAAAAAATTCAATGATATTAAAAACTTATGTAAACCACAGTATAGGAAATCAAATAAGTGCTACATATCTTAGAAGTGGGTTAAAAATTAGAGAGAATTGAAAGGATTCAAAAGTAGGAAAGGAATATTACTGTGAAATTCAATTGTGGGGTTGTCTTTAACCCCAAGCAGCTTAGATATATTTGAGAATAAAATAAAAACACCAAGCAATTTCGTGTGGAAAAGGGATAAGATGGAATCTTGACTCACCCCCACATGGAATGAACCCCCTAACGTCGTGGGACCATCCCTTGTTTAATGGTCACACAATGGGGTCCTTTATATGAAACTCTCTTAGAATGTGGATAGGAACCTAAAAATCACATTGGCTTGCTTTTGAATTCTCTCTTTCTCTCTTACAATAATTGTTTATTTGATTTGAATTATACCATTCATCTTGTTGACTTAAAAATAAATAATAAAAAAACAAATTTTAATGTCAGTAATATATTGAAATGGTAATTTTATTTATATAGTGAGGGATGAGTGGGAGACATCATGTGCCCAATCATGGTAGGGGTGATGGGGTATAATGCTTCTTGGAACCTAGTTTAGGATGATGGAGATGACTTTAGTTTTGGTCCCTGTTTAATGAAGTTAAGGGAACCCCTCATGTGATATCTTTACTTTTTCCATGTGCCTATGCATCCTTTTTTGCTATCTTATTTATTTCAACCATCAGCATCATTATTCATCATCCCCCCTTCTTCCTCTCCCTCTTTACGCGTCCTAAACCATATTTTATGTCCAAGAGTCACAGTATACTTGAATAGAATAATAAATTTTTATTTAAATTATATATAAAAGTACACTTGTATTTAAAAAAAAAAAATCTATTTTAAAAACTCAAAAATGCAAAAATACTCTCTTGAAATTTGAGCCAGTTACAATAGCACCTTCAATTTCTCTTTTTAATTCTATGAAGTTTCCATATCTGTCTAATTAATTACTGGAATTAACTTTTGTTAGCTTTTATGAGTAGGAAAATCACATAATCATCATATGATCATATTAAGTAGACTCACCAACTAATTTGTATCACTGCTTACGTGATTTTTCAATCCATAAGAGGTAATTAAATTATTCACAAGGAATGAACAATTAAAACCTTAAGACATGTTTTTGCAACTGACTCAAATCCCAAGAGGTGTTCTTGTATTTGAACATTTTAAAAAAACGATATTTAACTAAATAAACTACAACAAACAATCTCCAAGATAAATTAATAAATGTCTGTGGTGTGGAAAAGTGCGTTGATGAATAATCAATATTCAATTAGTTTGAAAGTATCAAAGTTCATAAAGGATCCTTCTAATGAATTTACCTCTTTTTTTTTTTTGGAGAAACTTCTAACGAATTTACTTTGTTGTACTATTTAAGGAAAATGTCTATTTTGCTTCGAAAGTTCCCCAAGACACGCAAATTCTGTATGAGTATGACTTCTACTGATACGGACATGACACATAGAACCGAGGACAGCCACAAACATGAGATGAGAGAAGTATATTCTTCATTTAATTAATACATCCCCAATATGAGAAATCATATAACATGTAATGTTGTTCCACAGCTATGTACCAACTATATGAAATATTGGACTAAGAGGCCAACTTTGCAAATATTGACTTGGTTGGCAGTGAGTTGTTTGGAAATCTGAAACCTAACCTGATGAGATGCGAACAATAACAAAGATAAATTAGAAGAAAAGATCAAATTAAGCACACATATACGGAACTATTTCAATTTTTATTATGATAGATATAAAAGGAGGTACAGTGATAATATAAGTCTTTTTCAACAATTATTAAGGTTATATATAATATCTGTGAGATTACCATATATAATAGAATGATACCCAATCTCATAACTTTTTTGCCTCATATGAAGTCACACTCACACCTTACGAGTTGGGCGACATTGCCTCTTGGCAACTTACTGTAAAGTTGGATATGGTTATCACCAAAAAAAAAAAAGAAAGAAAAAGAAATAAAGTTGGATTCAAAAGAAACGTGTAAGGTGTAATATAGATCGGCTTCACACTATCCTCATTCTAATCAACATCAATGGTATATATAATATATAATATATATATTATATGTATTAAAATAATTTGATAACTGGGAGAGAATTTGAATGTTGAACAATCACTATTGAATGACTCTTAGAGGTGTGTGTTAGGGTACAAAATTCTTGACTAAGGAATGCTACTACAAAGCAGTGGCGGTTTCAAGAATTTTTTCCATGATATTTCTTAAGAAGTATGAATTACATAATTTAATAAAAAGAGAAATTCATATATTGGCAACAACAACAATAAAAAAACATGCAAATATAAAGTTTACAATTGCCTTCTATGAGTTTTCATATTTTGAAATTGTTGCATGATAGTCTCATTATCAAATATTTGTCCATAATTCTAGTAAAAGAATAAACAATAAACTATAAATTCATTTGAAATATTAATAAAATTATTAATTATTGTTGTTTAGTTGTTTCATTAATTTGTGTCTTTTATAAACTATAATTTGTTATATTGTTGTTTCATTAATTATAAATTATTAATTGTTGTTTAGCCTAACATAATTTAATTTGTTTGTGTTTTATAATGTATTGGCTAGTTAAATTATTAATTATTATTTATTAGTTGCACTAGCACATACCCTATATGTATTTACTTCTCTCAATTCAAATATCTCACCCGCCCCATGCCCCCATCCACCCCCCACTCAATAGACAAGCCCCATGGTCCCCAATCACAAGAGCCAATTAGATAAATTCACAATCACAAATCACAAAACACTAAAAGACAATTAATTGTATCTCACCAACCACACCAACGAGCCAA